>NC_062520.1:23289280-23589280 GCF_022655615.1 Tachysurus fulvidraco | reverse complement strand
GCCTCATGCCCATGTTCCAGGTGAACGCTATCCCGCTCAAGTCTTCTTGGGTGATGACGTGTGCATACGCTCCCTCAGGAAACCTGGTGGCATGCGGTGGCCTTGATAACATGTGCTCTATCTACAACCTGATGCCAAAAGATGGCAATATTAAGGTCATACGTGAGCTGGCTGCACATACAGGTGCAACCATTAAACACACACCTGAATAAGACTTTATCATTTTGATAAACCTTTTTTATATGGTTAAGTTACTAGAGCTACAATTATATGTAATGTAAGGCCAGGTATATATTTTTATTTTCTAATGCAATTGTATTGTGCCATGCATTTCAAATGGAAGAAAGATATTTATTAACTAATTAATTAATGTGTGTGTTATCTGTGTGTTCACTAATTCCCCTGTCTTATATATGACAGGTTATTTGGCTTCCTGTCGCTTCCTGAGTGACACCGAGATCATCACCTGCTCTGGAGACTGTACCGCGTGAGCACCTTGTTCTTCTGCACTTAATACAATAACAATAATAACAATCATTTTGTTCAGGATTGAAGAAAAATATTATCTTTCTTTCTTTCTTTCTTTCTTTCTTTATTTATTTATTTATTTATTTAGCTGTCTCTGGGACATCGAGACCGGGGAACAGAAGACGATTTTTGCTGGCCACATTGGTGACTGCATGTCACTGGCTTTGTCGCCAGATATGAATTACTTTATTTCAGGATCATGTGACTACACAGCCAAACTGTGGGACATAAGAGCAGGCCAGTGCAAACAGACATTCTACGGCCATGAGAGCGACATAAATGCTATTGGGGTGAATTTCTTTCTTTCTTTGTTCTTTCAAACACACACATATATTCATATACCCGCAAAATTTTAATTATCTTCAATTTCAAGTACATGTTAAAATACAAACTCCTCTTCATCCCTCTGTAGTTTTTCCCCAATGGTAATGCGGTGATCACTGGCTCAGACGACTCATCCTGCAAGCTCTATGATCTGCGCAGTGATCAAGAGCTGACCACTTACAGCGACTCGAGCCTCATGAGCGGCGTCACCTCCCTCGCACCCTCACTTTCTGGTCGCCTCCTGCTGGCTGGTTACGACGACTTCACCTGCAACATCTGGGACATGCTGAAGACTGAGAGAGTGGGTGAGTGAGAGGAAATAAAAGAGCAAGGAAATGAAGCAAGGGAAGGAAGAAGGAATTACAAGAAAGAGGCTGACATGATTGAACTGGCTTTTTGGCAAGGGTTTCGCAAATTGGTAGAAAGCGACCAAGCTGTGTGTTGATGTAACAGGTCAGATCACAGAAGAATATCCATGATCACAATCCACAGAAAGCATCTAGGAAACAGAATGAAAAACACAAAAGATAGGATTTGCATGTTCTCCCTGTACCTGCCTGTTTTTTTATGTTCTTAGGGTTTGCAGGTTTCCTCCCATCTACCAAAACATGCCAGTAGGTGAAATTAGTAAAGAGACTTTTATTGTCACTTGAAACATATAGCTGATGCAGTACACAGTGAGATGAAACAATGTTCCTCTAGGACCCTGGTGCTACATAAGACTATATAGAACTATGGGCTAAAAAGTCAAATTAACCTCATAAATCACAATGTGCATGTGTGCAGCCTTGTTCAAACAGTGCAAAACTAAAGATTAGTGTTGTCTGCAAACAGACAACACAATACACTACAACCCAGTATACAGTCTGTGTGGTTCTTAGTGTAAACAAGGATGGCTATGCTAAATTTCCCCTAGGGAGGGAGGGAGGGATGTGTGTGTGTGTGTATGTGTGTGTGTGTGTGTGCATGGAACTCTGAGATAGATGCCTTTAGGAAAATGGGAACTAGAACAAGAAGAAGAAGAAGGAAACCTGGATTTAAAAAGAGGATACAGCTCAGAGCCATGAGAAAATATTATGAGGAAGGTTGTGCTACGGTCATTCTATGTAAATGTTGGATTTCTTTCTACAGGAACATTGTCAGGCCACGATAACCGAGTGAGCTGCCTTGGTGTGACGCCTGACGGAATGGCCCTCTGCACAGGATCCTGGGATAGCTTCTTGAAGATCTGGAACTAAAACATACCTAAAGAAAAGGGGAAAAAACATGATTGGGAACAGCGGAGTGGGTTTAAATTTGGCAGAAAGAGAGACAGAGAGACAGAGAGAGAGAGAGAGAGAGAGCGAGAGAGAGAGAGAGAGAGAGAGAGAGAGAGAGAGAGAGAGAGAGAGAGAGAGAGAGAGAGAGAGGAAGCATTATCTTATATATAGGAACATTTTTTTCTTAAAGAATTTATGGAATATACTACACAAATGGCAACCGATATATAGGATTGTTTAAATATTAGAGTGACCAAGGTGCCCCGAGTAGCTGCAGTAGGCACTTTTAAGGTCATTTCAAAAGAAGGCCAGTTAGAGGAATGTAGGTATGTAAGTTATGTTGGTTTCTGTTACTATTACTAGTGCATAGAACTTTAAGAATGAACTGAAACATACCGACCGGAACGAGCGATAGGGTTCTTGTGTAAATAATGCAGACTAACGCAGACAAATACATTTGCATTGCATATTTAAAAATCAAGCTATAACCCTTTTGCTTTATAGATTCATAATGATCTATGAGTTTGGAAAATATTGTTCGATAGTAGACTTTAGTTATCTGCATTTATATTATTTGAAGTATATAATATTGACTACATTTGATCAATTTAGCATTAGCTGTAATCATTAAGTATCATTATTCTTATTCTATGACATGTTGACTGTTATATAAATAACATTTTGTAGCATGATTTCACTTTTTTCTTGGCTTTTCCATTATATGGCATTAAAAAAAGAAAGTTAATCATGGATTTTCTGTGTGTAATATCTTTTATAGTTTTAACATTTTATTTATTCAACATTGATTGGAAAACTGCTAGTAAGTAACAATCTTTTTTAGTTGGTGCAAAGATGCAGCAAAATATTTCTTATTGTGAAACAAACAATAATTATGACAAACAGAAATCTGGGGTGATACCCCTATACTGTGAAACACCTAAATAAGATGTGGTCCAGCCAATTATCTTCAAAAGTTTTTGAATAACTAGTTGATTAAGGTCCACTTACTGTTGCAGTCAGTGTCATGTGCTCTGTCGCATGATGTCAGTATAAATACACATCGTCTCCAAGGCAATATGTAGACTAAAGTTGTAGACAAAGTTGTATATAAAAAATATCCCAAACATTGAACATCCAATAGAGTCCCATTAAAGCCATTATAACTGAATAGAGCTTTGGGTCATGACCGAAAGGACGAGATCCCGGATACAGGCGGCCACGCTGGAGGGACTATGTCTCTCGGCTGGCCTGGGAACGCCTCGGTATTCCCCTGGAAGTGCTGGAGGAAGTGTCTGGGGAGAGGGAAGTCTGGGTGTCCCTGCTTAGACTGCTGCCCCCGCAACCCGCCCCGGATAAGCGGTAGAAGATGGATGGATAGATGGATGGCACCACTACAAACCTGTCAAGAGAAGACTGCCCACCAAATCTCATAGACCGGGTAAGAAGAGCATAAAGATATGCAACAAAAACCCCAAAGATAACACTGAAGGAGCTGAAAGATCCATAGAGGATATGAGAGTCTGTCCATAGGACCACTTTAAGCCATATACTCTAAAGCGCAGAGCTTTACTGAAGAGTGGCCAGAAAAAAAGCCATTGCTTAAAGACAAACAAAAGAAAACATGTTTGGAGTTTGCCATGTAGCCAACTCCCCATGCACATGGATGAAGGTTCTCCGGTCAGATTAGACTAAAATTGAATTTTTTGGCTGTCAAGGAAAACACCATATGTGGTGTAAACAAATACTTCATATCACCCCTGAGAACACCATCGGTTTATGGGAAGGGGCTGGAAAGCTAGTCAGAATAAAAGGAAAAATGGAAGGCACTAGATACAGGGCATTATTTGAAGAAAACCTGTTTCAATCTGCCCAAAATTGAGACTAGGAAGGTTTACATTCCAGCAGGACAATGGTCCAAAACATATTGCTAAAGCTTCTCTAGAGTGCTTTAAAATGAATCATTAAGTGTATTGGAATGGCCTACTCAAGGCCCAGACCTCAATGCAATTGATAATCTGTGGCATGACTTGATTGCTGTTCACCATCACAACCAAACTAATTTCAAGCAGCTGTTGCAGTTTTGCCTTGAAGAAATGGCAAAAAAAAAAAAAAATCCCAGTGCCTAGATGTGCTAAGCTAATAGAGAGATATAACCCAGGAGACCCAGCAGCTGTAAATGCAGCAAAAGGTCTCTACAAAATATGGAATTTGGGGGTTAATATTTATGACTTTTTTCTATAGGTCCCCCTCTGTGCGGTGATTGCATTTCAGTATGGCTCTGACTGATGGCAGTGAAATACAATCCTGACAAGTCTTCAACTTTTAAAAAGTGATTGTAATCATTTGGAAATTACTTTGAATTGATGTAGACGCCACTCAGTCCATTCAGCTTTACTAAGATAAAGTTATATTCTATGCCAATGGAATCGACACATAATTGAACTCTGTAGTAAAGTCCTTAGCTATGATTTGGGGAGAAGAAAAAATAAAATCATGCAAAAAATCCCACACCACTACATTAAGCATCTGAACACATCATATAACATTCTATACTACATGGAAATCATTTCCAGTACCTTTAATAGTTTGTTACACTTAACACCAGCACTCCCGAATAAGAACAAATTCTAATGATGGACAAAAAGTAAAATTAAAATTGATTTTATTTACAAATGTTTAGGAAAAAAAGGAAGACACTGAAAAGATGGCAGAAAAGGAACGTAAAATTACATCCACAAGGCACACACACACCGTTTATAATTACTGTACAGCTGCTTTCTGAGAGAGAAACTAAGCCTATGTACAGAGTTTATGCTTAGAAATGTAAACCAATTTCTGCCCTGGACTAGTTCTCTTTGTTCAGAGAAAGAATGAGGGCTCTTCTGTCCATTTGTCCAAACCTCTGTTGCTCTGGAGTAGAAACCTTCAGCTTCATCTGCACAGAAGTGAGACAATATACAGGCTTTTTAAAGGAGTACTGAACATTTTCATCTTTTATTTGGACAACTGAACTAATCACTCTTTGGCAAGACAAATCCTATGTCTGCAAGTAGAACATTTTCACAGAACTACCACTTTTAACAAAACACTATAAAGTTACAGGAATACATTATTTGAATTGAACAGATGTTCTAAATTCATACATGAGGACCACCATCAGTGATTTGGCAAGAATGTTATTTTGAAATATAATTCCCTAGCTTAGACGTTTGCCAAAAAGCCTGCCAGAAATATCCCTGAGGATTCCGACCGAGATCCACTATTTCATAATACAAATGAAGTAGCTGAGGATGCTTGAGAATTGACAAAGCCAGTCCCCACAGGCTTGCAGTTGTGTGATTGTGAGCAAATTGCTTGGTTTTCACAAAAAAACAATCAAATAAAATTCAAATCAAATTTTACAAAACAACTTGAATTGGAATTGCATGCTTGCAGTTTTACATCTCCTAAACCAGTAACCATCGAAGACACACATGTAATTACTCTCTACAACAGTTGTACTCATGTTGGTCACATGAATGGAAGAGGGTTCTGGTTAAAAGAATGTTGATATTTATAAAAACACTCTGCATCTTGTATAATGTAGACATGGCTAACTAAAAGTGTGAATAAGCGAGATGAGAAATAAACCTGTGCACTGTTTTTTCTGGGTGAATTGGTTTCCTTGAGGATCTGCAAAGGGGACCTGCCTTCACCAATAAGCGTTTTGCCTACAACAGAGGAGAAGAAACACCTCATTGGTGACAAATCACCAAGCTAGTGTAATAAATTTCACAACAAACAAAAGGGGAAAAAAAAATCAATCATTCTGTATAAAAAGTACAAACTATTGCCACACAATATAATAATAATAAAAAGTACATACATGTTTGCAAATTACCTCTCTGCTTTTGTTTGTTGACCACAACCTTATTCTCATTCTCATCAGTAGCTGGTCTGCGGGTGGACAGTGGGGAGGAGAGTCCTCTCCCACGGTTCTGAACTCCTCTAGCACGGACACCCGACACGCCAAATCCAACACCCAGCCACTGGGGTTTAAATACAGCCTGGCTCGGGCTACGGGTGTCAAACCTGGGAAATGTTATACCATGTACCGGGACCTCACTCTTGTTTGGTTCAGAATTGGCCAACACTGGCTTCTCAGGCTGTTTAAAAACTGGCTCTGGCAGAATAGCAGTTTTTTCTACAACAACCTGGGCACAAAAAAGGTAACCTGTTGAAGAGTTGGTTTCAAAGACAATATAAAATTCTCTTAAGTGAAAACATACCTCCTGCTCAGGTGACTGTGGCAGGTCAGTAGTGCTTGTTGGCAAGATGGCTTCTTGGACTGGAACAGGAGCAGACTGTATGGGCTCACAGGTGATGCAAGGCTGTGCAGAAGAATGATTCACATCTTGCCTGTCCTCCAAAGGAGGAAGAGGAGTGGAAGGACGCTCCTCAGCGGAGGGGAAGAACTCTGGCGAGTAAACACCCTCACGGCAGCCGAGCATGCTGAGACTGAGCTCACGCTTAAGGGGAGACCCGGCCATAAGGACAGCCTCCTCAGCCTCATCAATAGTGGTGTCAGCATCTGCCCCAACCTCCACCTGAACCCCACTGACCACCACAAATGGACTGCTGCAGAAGGAGCCATAACCCATGGAAGAGCTGAAATTTGTCGGAGTAGATGGACATTTGATAGGCCCATTAAGAGGGTCATCGGAATGAGGTGGGAGGAGGGGCTCATTGGAGCTCGGCTCTTCTTTCTGCTCTACACTAGGCATCCTATGATGTTCCATAAAGGACACAGGTGGGGGAGGAGTGGGGACAGAGTCTCCAACCATCACATCGTTAAGGAAGAATGTGCTCAACCGACGAGCCAGTGAGGTGACTGTTACTGCAAGACAGAGGAAGACAAGATTTTGAGTAAAGTCTCTGGTGCAAAATCTTGTTCTGGTTTCCCCTTCATTACATATTCTAAACATCGGGAAGATCAGACTGTTTCATCAAACATCCAACAATTCTGGTAAAGAATAAATATCAAGAGTGATCGACGCTGCTACTTAATATTTCAACTGTGAAGCAGATTTATGGAAATTGTCTCAAGCGGAAAACTCAATCACCGGTTAAACAATATATAAACAACTCTATAGCATATATGTGAAACAAACCACTTAACTTTAGGCTGAGTGCAGACTCATGAAACCAGAGGTGATATCTAACAAGAAAACAAAACCTGGGGAGTCTTTCAAAAACTTGGTAGTGAATAGCAAATGCTACACTTTCCCAGAACAACTAAGTATTTTCAGCTGGTTCATGTTCAAATTTTGGATTGGGTTAAAAACCTGTTTCTCCAACCCAACCATCAGCAAACAAAACCATTTCAGTGGCGTCTATAGACGTGTATTCGCTTTAAAGATCATGTCTGGCTTGTCTAAAAAGATTGGCTTGGTGCAACCTGGTTATACTTTTCAGTATGATAACTTACCTTTCATGCTGTCCTTTAGTGGCGTGCGAACAATGCCAACAGAAGGTGAACGCGGATCAACAAACACAGGGCCAACTGATTCCTGAATCTCTTGGATTTTAGATGCTACTCCATTCACCTGCAACACAATATGGCACAGAAATGTTCACAGCAAAATGAATAAAGAACAGTTACCTAATTTCAGAACAACAACAGGTGACTAACTGGCTAGGTGTTACCTGTATAGGTGTACGGTTGATTTCGCAGGAGGGAGATCGAGGATCTGCGAGATGGGCTAAGCGTTGATTCTTTAGACGCTGAATTGGATCTGGCTTGGGCGTTGGTTCTACAGCCATCTTGCTCTCGCTGGTACCCATGATCTGCTTTTGTTTCAAAAGTTATGGGGAAAATAATGTGTTTGGATGCAGGAAAATTAAAACATGAAATCCAAAAGCTTGTGTATACTCATGGAACATGCAGAAGGAAATACAAGATAAGAAATTAAAGGGTGAGGTTATAAAGATTGTCATGGACATATTTACATAATCTTATTATATAGTGATAATCACAATATGACTAGTATAATCCATATTGTGCAAGATTACTATAGGAAACAATAACTAATTTTCACTTGCTGACTGAATGGTGATAAAAAGAAAATATTAAAAATAGTCTTGGACATAATTACTACTTACTTATTACAAACAAACATACATACATACATACATACGTATAGGCGCGCGCGCGCGCGCACACGCACATGCACACACGCACATGCACACACACACACACACACACACACACACACACACACACACACAGTTAACCTAAATAAATAAACTAGCTCCTGAATCAAACAAATAAACAAACAACATTTAACTAGTTTAAAGTTCCAATACCCACCTGAAACTACTGTGTTCCACACAAACCTTTTCCTTCGGTAACCCTTTCCTCGGTTTACCTCTTTTTAAACCTCGTAAAGTAAACTGTAAAACTTTAAATAAAAAAAAAGCCGAGAGACAAATATATTGAGTTGTTACTAACCCGCTACACGACACCCAGGTGCGCTGCTCACAAACAGACACAGCGACTATTTAAACCGCTGCAGCGCATTTGGGGCAATTTTCAAACCAGCCAATGAGAATCTGCGCACGTGCAGACGTCCGCCTCACTGATTGGTTCAGAGTTTCCCATTCAAGGGGTGTTTTAAACGATTTGAAATATAACACCACGCCTACTGAGCGTAAATAAATAATCAGATTGTTTTTTACACCAAACCATATATTTTTCTTTTAAAAGCAATCCCAAAATTTTACTCACCTTCCCACGCATTAATTTAATATGAATGACATATTGAAGTATTGCTGACTATTATTTATGAAATATATCTTAATATTATTAATCATTAATAAAATAATATATATATCAAATGTATATAAATAATATACACATATGTATATAAGTATAAATATATATAAACACACACACACACACACAGATATACATGATCATTAATTCAAAGTTTTATTGCTTGGGTTACACATAATCGTACAGTCGGTTGGCTAGATTCAAATAATAATAATAATTATAATAATAATAATACAATTATGGTACACAAGATGGCAGCATTTACAATTAAGCAAATTTATTTACAGCAGGATTATTTATCAAATTAGATAAAAAGCAAAAGAGAAATGGCGAACATGCATCCTCAAATTTCTCATCTTTTTTTTTTATTATTTTCTTGCTGGCAATAACTACCATCTCTACACGGTCTTAGAAATCATTGTTAGTAATGCTTCCTAAAAGTATCACACACAAACCGGTCTCTTTAGTCTTTGTTTTCACCAAAGGCAATCACATGAACAGTACTTGAAATAGAACCTCTTTTTAGAGAAATAACTGTCCTCAAGTAGTTGGAATGTAACCACGACATACCATATCAATGATTAACAAAATGAGAAAAACACCACGGACTCTGTGCACAAGAACCTTCTGAATAACGTAATGTAATGATGTAGCATTTTCGAATGTTACACCCATTTCTCAAGAATAGCCATCAATTATCGCTAGTCTATCTGTCCATTCAGAGCATTTAGTGCATGTGTTGAGTGTTTTACACCCTTTAGAGTCCTTCCTTCCTCTTTGTTCTTGTCGTCCATCTCAAGGACTCAAGGACTCTCTTTGTTCCTTCAACTACTCTTCTGTACTTCCAAAACACTTCTCCCCACACTCGCATGCTACCAACTCCCTCCACTCCTGTCCCCTCTCCCTCCTTCAATCCGTCTCTCCGTCCCTCTGGCAGAAGTGTGCCAGCAGTGTGTCCAGATCTCGCCGGTCAGCAGCAGCATACAAGGAACTCTCTCCCATCATGCTCAATGCCATACGCAGGGTGGACCAGATGTTATCTGACATTATGGTGGTGGCGGAGCCTGGTGCTCGACTCGCACCTCCTTCCATGTCACCAGCAGCCTGCCTCTGGAGAGAGAGCGCCTCCAGGAAATGCTCCACTGCTTCTCTGAGACAGATACAGAGCAACACATGAAATAGGAAAAAGCAGGAAGGACAGTGATTGCAATAAGGAAAAGCTGATTTGTACATATATACAGCAACATACAGTAGCATTCAGTAGAGTACACTTACCTGTGAGCTCCCAGATTAACACAGCTAATCCCCAGATTGTAACGGCTGCGCACAAACCCAGGCTGCAGCTCGAGCGCCCTTCTGTAGGCAGCAACGGCCTCCTCAGAACGATTTCCGTTAGCTAGAGTAGCTCCTAATTTATTCCACAACAAATAATCCTGCAAGTAAATTAGAACAGACTGAGAAAACAGTTTGGCAGAGTAGAGCAGACTTCACCGAGACAAAGTAAAACAGTGTACATATTCCTCTATCTATACCGATGGAAATACAGAAAATCCAACATTTTGAGGACATTTCACAGAATTTATCGATTTTATTTTCAAAATAAGATTGTGAAAAAACAACAAGAGCATGATTATTCTTATATTTACAGCTTTGTTAAGATTAGTTTATGAAGAACTAGCAGGACAGAGTGAGAGATTTTGGGCGTCATATTCGTGCAGGCTCAAATCTGATTTTGCCATGTTGTGTTGCTACTATATTTGGGTTTAAGTCAACTTCTTCTTCCTTGTGCTTGTCACTCAGTTTTCAAGTTCAAATCCTGATTCTTTTCACAATTGAGCCTACCTTTTCATTGTTAATTTTAATTTTAAGACACTGTGGATAAAGGTGTCTGCTAAATAACAAATGTAAAAAGGTTTCCTCAAGGTTCTCCTTCCAACTCCCATAAACATGTTTGTAGGTACTGCACTAAATTTCCCTGTAGGTGTGAAGGAGTATGTGAATGTGTATCGTGTAATATGGTGTGTGCATAGGCAAAATATATATACACTCTACTCATTCTTCTTCTTCTTCCACTTCCGGCTTTTCCTGTTAGGGGTCGCCATAGCGAATCATCTGTTTCCACCTAACTCTATCCTCGGCATCCTTTACTCTCACACCAATTAAGTTCATGTCCTTTTTAACACATCTATATAGATATCTCCTCTTTGACCTTCGTCTTGACCTCTTTCCTGGCAGCTCCATCTCCACCAATATAACCATCTCCCTCCTCTGTACATGTCCAAACCATCTCAATCTAGCCTCTTTGACCTTGTCCCCAAAACAGCCAAGCTAAGCTGTCCCTCTGATGTGCTCCTTCCTAATCCTGTCTATCGTCAACATCTTCATCACTGCCTTATGTCTTTTCCTCACTGCTACAGTCTCTAACCCATACATATATTCTACACATTACACACCTATATAATGTACACATTTTATTAAATGTTTTTTGTTCTATAACAGCATGCAGATGGATGAGAGCCAAATATATGAGGAGGCAGAAAAGCAGTTGAAAGTTGTTCCACAGCATGTATTTCTCAAACTAAAAATGAAGACATTGCATGAAGCTTTTAGTTGATTTGGTACCTGTAAATACTATATTATGTGTGTGTATACCTGTGGAGTAACAGACAAGGCGGCAGTAAAACAGTCCACAGCCTTGTCATACTCTCCACTCAAGTTGAAGAGAACTCCAAGGCCGCACTGCAGCTGAGGGTCGACCCGCGTTGGATCTGCAGCCGCCGCACTCAGAAACAAAGTCTGCACCTCATTAAACAATGCCCTGAGAGACAGAAAAATATTATTCAATATCCATTCCACACTTCACCCAAAAGGTCTACTATCACTGACAAAATCATGAAAATCTCTGTACTCAGGCAGCAGTGATCCGAATCTCTCCCTCTCCTTCTCTCTCTCTCGAACACCTTCTGCCTCCTTCTCTCTGTCCCTCTGCTCAAGAATATGCCGGTACTTTGGATTGTGTCTCAGCCAATCACGAAGTGTCTCGCAGGCTTGCCGGTGCAGTGATTCGTTAGTGAAGCTGACTGCTAGAGCCATGAGAGCTGTCAAATTGTCTTTCTGCAGCTCTATACACCTGAACGCAAGATAACGGGAGGAACATAAAAGAGTATAAATAGAGCAATAAGTACGCAGTTAGAAACCAAAAAGTCTGCAAGTTTGGAAAGGTGTGTGTCTCTTCTCTGACCTGCGGAGGGCGCTGATGGCTGCAAACTCTTGCTCGTTCTCTGCTTGGCATGTTCCCAGATACTGCCAGGCCTGAGGCGTAACAGAAACAAAACATCTGATTTGCAGAGGTGCATATGGAGAGATAGAGATAGAGTTTTAGCACTGAATTAGCTATAGGGCTAACCAGCTGGTTGTCTGGTTCTCTCTGCACCGCACTCTCGAACAGGCGCACGGCTCCGGGGATGTCCCCAGCTTCCATTCTCTTCACTCCCTCCGTCAGCGGGTCCTCGTGGGACAAGTACGGATTCTCTTCCTCAAACTGATAACCCTGAGAAAATCAGTAAATCAAGCACACAGGTTAACAGATTCAGTGCACTACGTTACATTACTGTGAGCATGTTTAGAAAAGAAAATGTATGCTCAGTATCAATACCTTATAACTTATGTCACAAAGAAACAATATAAAGGCATTAGGCAAAACTAATATTTATATCTATAGATTCATTTGTGGTCCAAAGAATATTAAAAAAAAACAATGCAGTGTTTTTCATGTATATGGAGATTTCCACCAGTATTACAACACCACAAGCCTTAAAGCTTTAGAGGTTTAAAATATGAATAATGTATCCATGTTATTATTTGGTAAATGGATGCATGTACGGATCTCCTACACAAACACAAAACATATAACACTCATTTATAATCAGTAACTACAAGCTTGTGATAAACCACCCAGTAAAATGGTTCATATGCGACTGAAATTATATGATGAAAATGTGAATATTCAGAATTATACATGAGTTGAACCAAAGGCTTTCCTCAAAAGTGAATTGAGAAGCTTTTGTGTAGGTGTACGCAAACTACCTTGTCGTATGAGGTGCTGAGCAGCTGGTCAAAGTCAGACAGCCATGGATGAGCCTCAGCATCTCTCTTAGCCATCTCCTCCCACTCCTCCTGCAGCTTCTCCCAGAAATCGATATCACTCTGAGCGTGTACACACACACACACACGCATGGACGCACACGCACACACAAAAAAAACTGTTAACACACTTTAACTGTTGCTACATTCAGCAAAACTGAAGTAAATGCATGTGTGTACTCAAATACCTCCACGGCAGCTTTAGCCTGCTGAAAATCAGGACCGGATGTCGTGAACTCATCTACCCAGGACTCGGCAGATACCTGAAGAAGGGAACCAGATGGTCCCTTATAATGCATTATAACCATCTAGTACCACTTACACATGGGCATGATGGGAACAGGGAAAAGGTAAATGAGGGCAAGACAAAAAGGAATGGCCTAGAAGAGAAAGCATCTTACCCTCATTAATCTTTCTTTCTATACATCTATAGAGGCGCTTGCCTTAAATGAAAAGTCAAGCAGTGTTATTGTGCTTTGAGGAACTGAGTGGATCTAATGAAAGGCAGCCATTTTGTGCAAATTTGCTTTCAGAGAATGCAAGCGATAGCAAAATGGCTTGCATCAAGGAAGCACAAAGAGTAAACAGAACTATAAAGCAGCAAACATACAAGATACAAAAAAAAATCTATTATTAAATAAGAAATGGACCCCAGCATATTAAAGACAAATTTAAAAAAAAAAAAAAAAAAAAAGGACCATTGTGTTTATGTTGCCAAGCAGCAGGGGTCGTACCTGACCGATGAGATAAGCCCACTGTTCTGCCTGTTTAGCTTTATCTTGGTCATTCTTCTCTCTCCACTCTCCAGTTTCCACTTGTACAGTCCCTCCCCCTGATTCCTTCAGGAACTGTGCAGCCATTATGGGGGCAGGTGGGAGGGACAGGTGTGTTATGGGTTTGGTAGTGGGTTCGATGTGGAGTTATATTTAAGTATGGACTGAGGTAAATGTGTCAAGAAGAAGCCAGACAAACAAAGCATTTTACAGTAATAACTCCTAAAAGTGACATGTCAGTGTGTTAAAGCTGAGGGAGAATTTTAAGTAATAAACTACATTTATTACTTAAAACCCAAAAGAAAGAGGTTACTTGTGACAGAAGCACAAGGCAAGGGTGATTGTCTAATCGTTTTTAATTCACACTAAACAGCATGAGCTCAAATGGCTGTTGGCTGCACATGCCCTCTTTATGAGTTTGCTTAGGGCTCGTACCTGCGTGAAGCTGGACGCCCAGTTCTGTGCCTCCCTGGCCTGTGCTTTATCAGCGAGCTGCTTTCCTGCTCTGTCCTCCACAGCCACACTGCCCTCGCCAATCTGCCTAACAAACCGTAGGAACTGCACAATGACAACAACAACAATGGCCGTTACTCTCCTACAGCTCGTTGTTCACACAAGGGAATTCAGTCAAGACGTGTTGAACAGACACACATCCTTACATGCCGATGTTGCCATGACGACGCTGGTCACACAGCAAAGCAAAACAAGCAGGACTCAAGACAAACACTATGCTACTAAAAATGCAATGACAATGCAAAGTAAAATAGGGAATGAAAATAAATTTTACATGAAAGAGGAGGGTGTCATAACAAGTGAGGTGCAGTTTCACAAAAAAAAGCAACACCTTGGCTGAAGGGTCCAGTTACAAGTCACTCAGAAAAAATGTGTACAGGCCAAAAAAAATAATTTTAAAATTGTGAAAGGGCTAACCTTCTAAAAAAATGTTCTTTGTTTCTTTGCTAATTTACAATCAGTACCAAAAAAGCTGAAAAAATTAAGAAGTTGTGGTGCCATACTTTCTGCACTCTAGAGACTGCCGTGAGTGAAAATCCCACTGAGATCATATGTTCCCCCAATCTGACGTCCTGTACCTGTATGATTTTATGCATTGCATTGTGCCCATGCCACATGATTGGTTTATTGGACAATTGTGTAAATGTGCATGTGTATAAGTGTTCATATAACATATATCATGAGGATACGTACATTCAGTCCAGTGTGTCCAAACTTATGTTTGGTCTCTCAATCCAGCATAGTAGCATGGGCTAAATATTTATGAGGATAAGCTGCAGTCATCAAAATAGAGAATTTACCCATGTTTTGTCCCTTTCAGAAGTGTTTTTCAAATTCAAATAAAGTAGTACAAAATACATGAAAGGTGCAGAAGGAGAAGCGTACATCAAATGACCGCCTGACCTCTGTGTTTTGCAGCTTGGGGTCATCGACCTTTGCAAGAAGCTCATTAGCCGTCTGCTTCAGCTCTTCCCCTGTTTGGTACTCTTTTGTCCTAATGGGTTATAACAAACAAACAAACAAATAAACAAACAAATAAATAAATCAAAACATAGAAAACTTAGTTTCTATCTTCACAGTGAAATTTACAATTAAAAAAAACAAAAAACACTGCCATAAAATACATCTGCGGGTCATTAAGACAGTCACAGCTACTTCAGGCATTTTGATTGACTAAGTAAGAACTCTACTCTGTTAATTTTTTCCCTTTTATTCAGGTTCCATTCCATATTTATTTGCCAAGGACATGATCCACGCAACTACCAACAGACTGCTTATATTACTCTGCTAAGCCTCAAGGTTAAAATTCTCTCGTTCTGTTGAAAAGTGGTTCTGCATTTTAATCTGTAAATGCAGAACAACATTTTCTGACCTTGAGTTACTGGAGTTAACGCTTTCTAAACTTTATTACATTCTCTCAGTTTTCCACATATTTCCTTTTGATAAAGTCTTTTAATTCAGTCTCTCACCATTCTTTCTCCTGTTCCTTCTCTCCCAGATCTCCCAACCATAGCTTCTCCTCTGACTGTTCCAGATACTCTTCAGCCCATCGCCCAGGGTCTGGGAAAACACAGGAATAGATGGAGTGTGGAGAGGGGCTGTAATGTGATGACGGATCAGTGTATATACATAATCCTAAAAATAATATATGTATATTTAATAATAATAATAATATACGTCGCTCTGGATAAGGGTGTCTGCCAAATGCCGTAAGTGTAAACAATCCTCTCTGAAATGATTAGAATTTGAAGGCTAGGTTTGTTTGTTTTTTTGCTATACATTAAGGACATTTGGGTTTGAGGTCAAAAGATAATATCAGAATTTCAGCTTTAATTTCCTTATAAGTGCATCTAGATGTGTTAAACAACTTAGGACATGGCCCCTTTTGTGTCAGACCAACAAATCTTCAGGTGAGCAAAAGCACTGGAACTGAGAGACCTTGTTTCCTATGACTGTATAAATCCAACGGCTCGACGACATCACCAAACTGTTGTATTCCTTTTTTTGTGATGATTTTAGAGATTTGTAATGCAACTTTGTTCAGTTGCAGTTTTAGGGGCTTTCTCACTTCAGTTTCCTCTTCAGGAAATGCTGCTCAACTTGGGTGAGGTCTGGTGATTGACCTCGCCAGTACAAAACCTTAAACTTCTCACTCTGGTAAAGTTCATTGACATGTTGGCAGTGTATTGAAGATCACTGGCTTGCTGCATTAAGACATTCCTCCCAATTAAATGGGATGAATTCACAGACAGAATGTTTCTGTAGACTTCTGAAGTCATATTCTTATTGCACATTAAGTTGCATCATCTGTCCACAAGGCCAAGCCTAGGCCATGCCACTACCTCAATCATGCGTGTCCATTAAACTCAAATGTTTTGGATCATGAGAAGATTTTTCTTTTCTTTTCACACTTCCATCACATTGGACGATTACTCTTGGTACCATAAATGTTGTGGCTCATCTCTTTAATTCATTTTGCAAATTCCAATCTGGTCTTATGATTCTTGATATATGGAAATGGTGTGTTTTCAAGATTAACCTTTGAGAGTGTAAACTCTTAGAAAAACACTAATTTTTATAGAAATAAAGATTCAGAAATGTGTTATTAACTTACACTGTATACAGCCTAAAAACATATGTACATTCACAAACGCATTTATTTACAGCATTTGCCAGACACTCTTATCCAAAGTGACTTATTGTTAAGGGCCTTACTCAAGGGCCTTTTCCAGCATGACAGTACCTCTATGTACAAATCAAGGTTTATTAAGACATAGTGTGTGAAAATTGGAGCGAAAGAACTTGGACAGAAAGTGCACAGAGTGCTGACACGGAACAGCGACTGCACACCAGACTCCCTCACCTGACATCAGTGCCTGACCTTACTAATGCTCTTGTGGCTGAATGGACAAATCCCTAGAAAACCTTCCGAGAAGAGCGGATGCTGTTACAGCAATAAAGGTGTGACAACATTAGTAATGGGAAGTCCAACAAGCACATATTTGTGTGGACATGATCATGATGGACGAGTGTCTAGAAACATCTGGCAATACAGTACAATAGTGAGTAAGAGCATGACCACATTCACTGCATCAAATCGGGTTATGCTATCCCTGTAAAAGGTAGTAGGATTATTACATTATTAATAAATAACATCCACACTTTTAATCATCGGTTCATCAACCACTGTAATGCATATAAAAAAATGCTTCTTCATTTGATAAAATAGTACAGGATCAAAACTGTATGACAAGATGTATGATGCCTAACCTGCCACATCATTAATGAACTCTCTGGTCCAGTCAGCGTCTGCTGCATCAAAGCCTGCCTGGGCTGGAGACACTGCAGAGTCAGCGCCAGACAGGAACTCTGCTGCCCAGTCACCCGATAGTGCCAATGCGGCTACGTCTGGAGCTGCAGGCAGAATGTTTTAACATCTTACACCTTACATCATTTTCTAGTAGTACTATAATGGCAATTGATCAGAAGTGGATGCAGAGCTGTGGCTTTTAATAGACAACAAAATGATGCTATCGTTTTGTTACTAACTTTACTATAAATAGCTTGTAGATGACAATGTGACTAAGTCAGTTCATGGCATGAATATGATGTCTCAAGGATGTGCTTGCTGTGAAATGACATACAGTGGCACCTCGACTGAAATTAAAAGGATGGTGATTTGTGCAGTTCTTCAGATTAGCTATGAACACTGTTGGGTTGTGAGTTAAAATATTGTGTGTGTGTGTGTGTGTGTGTGTGTGTGTGTGTGTGTGTGTGTGTGTGTTTATAATAGTGTTACCTCTTTGCGGGGCCTGTCTGTAGCTCTGCTGGTCGATTTGCTGCATTTCTTCCAAAAGCTGACCCATGTCAAAACTGTGGGGAGGTCGTGGGGGTGCCTGTAGAAACTCATTCACCAGCTGGAATTAAAGAATTAAAGAAAATGACTGTTCACTGGCAGCTGAAATAGCCTCAGATGACTGAAAGTGAGTAACATTATCCATAAACAATTACAACAAATTCAAGCTTGTTTGCATCTGTTAAGAGTGTAGAGATACGTAAATAGCAGTGATAACATCTTACAACGCCAATACATACGTAATCATGTCACCAAAAACTACACGCAAGGTGTACTGTAGTGTGCTAAGGGTCCTAATCAGTGCACATGATATACTGATTCACCACTTAGAGAGCTATAGCGCTACTAGCACAACTAGTTTCTACTTAAAACCCAGTTTACTAAGAAAATCCAAAGCAACAAGGACAGGTCTAATATAACTGGTTCTCATGGATACCAGAGGGATTCATGAACGAATATCGGCAGTGATGTGGAAGCTATCTGAAGGAATTTCACAAAACGATACGACAAAACAAAAACATATCAGAATTTTACAAAAACGCACAAAAACAAAATGTAAAATATAATACAGTAATGTGTTAATATCAAAATAAACAAATAGATACCTCTTCCTCAGTGGCTATTTCAATCGGCGTAGGGGGGATCTAAGTGGAAAGACAGTCACAGAGAAGTACTTAGTGAGTCCACTGATTGCTGACCGAATATGTCATTATGTCAATTTCTTTTTTTAAAGAATAAAATCCCCATAAACATGGTTGGAGTACCTTAAAATGTTTAGTAAAATCAGCCTTGAAAACATTTTTGTTTCATAATCCAGCTGGACACCAGAGAGTAAAATGTTTTCTTTTCATTATGAATTTAGAGACCAAAAGCATGTAACGGACCATGAAACTAGAAAATAACGTATGCTGTGTGATAAACCTAAAAACTTCATGCTATGTACAGACTAGTGGCTGATTGTATAATTAGTGGATTCGTTTAGACAGCATTAATTATATAAGAAATAATGAATGAAGAATAGCGTTTGTTTACGATGACAGTGCGTGTAACTAAGAAATAATAATAATGCTCGTTTCTGTCGTAGTATGTCCCTGGACTTTTGCCAAACACTCACAATTTCCTTCAAACATGGTTTTAATGCATAGTAATGCACAGCAAAACTACTTACGGTGGGTGTTGACCTATGTCTCCAAGCTCCGCCTTCTTGAGTCATGTGACTGGTCAATTTCATGAGGGGATTGGCTCCCCCACATTCCGCCTCTACCAGCTCCCGCATCGCCATGGCAACACAGGGTCAGGACGGCTTTGATGGCTCCTTTAATTGTCTAGGAATAAATGCAGCGTTAATGACAAAACACAACTTTAGATGCGTGAGTCTTACAACAAAATAACTCTAGAGTAGAATACCAAACAGGTTCATACTGTATATCCTTCAGATAATATCTGATTATAAGAGGTTACATCATTGTCTTTGTCACAATTAGTCACGTCATCTAAATTTCCACTGGCATTAATACTGGCCGCATAATCTGATTACGGTCGAAGGAATAAGGATCAGAAACCTATTAAAAGGTGGACACTCAACAGAAGAAGTACAGAAGACTGGAAAAGCTAGTGAAAATGTGTATAATAATAATAATAATAATAATAATAATAATAATAATAATAAAAATAATATGCTTCATGCTTCAGGACTCCTTCAAAAAGTGTAACAAAGGAACTCATGAGAAAATTTCGGATCTCACACTTTTTCTTAAGGACCATGACGCCTGACCAAGTCACGACTAATAACCCAAACCCGGGACACTCCTGTCAATGCAGCTGTTCACAAGAACTGGGTTTTCATCCCAGAGGCCACCAGTTCGACTCATTAACCGTGAAGAACATTTTATTTTTTAGCATGCAATACGTTATCACTGTGATCATAAGGACACATGATGCAACTTCTCTCTTCTACACTGCAATGCATTTACCTATATACAGACCCTAACTCCTCCAGTCTACATATTTATTGCATTTCTGCACCATTTACACTCTTACTCTTGGCACATTATATTGCCATTAGAGAACCATTTCTTTGTTGCCACTCATTTGTATTTAGGTGTTATAATTAATAATAAACACATGTGCTGAGTGAAGTCACATCCTTTGTGTGTTCAGGTACACTGTGTACTGCCATCTGGTTCAGAAAGAGATTCTAATATTTGTACAATAAGCTTGTCCTGTCCTGACTAAAGCCCGTTATTAGTGAATAAACAACACACTTGTTTACACTTTTACATACTGTAAGCATCCTAGATATCACCTGTGATCTGTAAAAATATCTGACACAGCATTTGTCAAGATGCAGTAGATCTTTATTTGCCCATATTTTTACATCGGCTAGTTAAATACATCAATAATTTAACTGTACAAATTTACACAACAGCTAACAAACTAGTTGGCTCAGGTGTGTCACTGGCTGAACGTCCATATTGCTAGCTAATAATCAATAGGTGCTTAAAAGAGCCAAGAGTTAGCAATGTTTGGTAGCTAAAGTAGCTAACGTTTTTGTTTGTTTTTTTCAGCAGAACACACTAGTATTATAGACAATAACACAGATATGGATAATATTAGTTACTAACGCTAGCATATCAATGTAGCTATTCGGCTAGTTTATTTAGCTAGCTATTTTAGACTCACCGCTGCGTCGTTCTCCAGGCGTTGTGGCTGTTAACTCAGCTTAATATGACTAATACACAGCTTAAACTGACCTCTAATCTATTCCACGGAATATCTGACACTTATAAAAGAAATTATACGAACCTAAACTACAGTACGTGCTTTTCTGATTCAGGAAATGTGGTTAAATCTTTATGTTTAGGCTCCTATTTGACCCAAAGGCAAGAGGTGAAGCAGCTACATGAAGCAAAACGCTATTCACAAACACTTGGAGCGCCAGCGGTTTGTTCACTGGGAATACAGATAGTGCGTAGGTTACGCCGAGACTACGCAAACTTCCTAAAATGACAGCACGTTATGTACCTCGTTTGTCAAGACACAAAGTCCACCGTCACCCTGTGAAGTGCTGACAACTGACAGAGAAAATCCATCTAGGATTCATGTAAACATACAGTCATGATGTTTGTGCTCGATAACGATTAAGGGTTTAGTCCTAGCTTTCTCACAGTGCACAAATATATAAATCCTCACTGTCCACTTTATTAGGAACACCAATGAACCTGTATATTCATAGAGTTTTCACTTATCTGTTAACCAATGCATAAGATCATACAAACAAGACTACGAGTTCATACTAAAACATCAGAAATGGGGAAAAAATGTTATCTGGGTGATAAAAAATGACTGATCCACTGGGATTTTCATGCAATTTTCATTCTGCAATCTTTAAAGATAGAGAATAGTGGAAAAAGAAACAACCCAGACTATTGGAAGGCTACGGCAATGCAAATAAGCACTCTTTACAGCCCTGATGAGCAGAATGCATCCCAGAGAGAGCACACTACATGAAATCTTGAGGCAGATGGGCAACAATACAAGAACACCATGCCAAATTCCACAACATGGTGCCCATCGATCCGCAATTTGGTTACTTTAATACCAACTGAGCATCGTTTGAATACCAAAGCCTATATTATTGTAGCATTGTTTCTGATCATGTGCTCCCTTCATGGCCACAATTTAATTTTATAACAGCGTTATAATCATAATAATGTCCTAACCACTATTAGTATGCTGTTCCTAATAGAATGACTGCTGAATGCATTGTCTAAAATTGTAATTAATCACCAACACCTCTCTGAGGTCATCTGAGTGTTTTTATTATGAACTTTTCAACATAATGTACTCTTCAGTTGATTTTCAATAACAATCAGTCGATAATCCATGTGACTGAATCAATAATAAATACAGTTAAATGTTCCAATAGTGACCATAATAACATCATATAATTATGCAATTCGATCCATTCTTCATATCACATTGAAAAAAACAACAGGCTTTTATTAAGAGACAGGATTTGCACTGTACACTGACACAGACAGAAGAGTAAACACACAGGAGATAATGTGAGCAGGAGAGGATTGAGAGAGAAGAGTTGGAAAAAGACGATGCGTATTCAGAAAACAAAAAGCAGCAACAAATTGAAAGACTGTAATACGGATGAAAAGGACAGTGGAAAATTCTGATGAGGAGTGTGAAGAAGTTAGCGAATTTAACTGTAATACAGCTTCTGCTTTTGCGAGATTCAAATGTTAACAAATTTGCATTTACACAATTAGACACACAAATAAACAAGCCAATCATGACCGTTATTATTACTAATACTATTATTATCATCATCACTATATACTGTCAGCATCTGTATTCATTATAGAGATAAATAGGAATAGAAAATAACAGCTAGCCCATCTTAAAGTGCAAAGACTAAATATGGATCAGAACAATGGAACTAAGAAAAAAAAAGAATGATAATAATAATAATAGTAGTAGTCATTTGAATTTCTATACATTTAAATACAATCAAAACGGCCCAGGATGAGCCATCATTCGGTTGGGGGTAGTGCTGTAACACAGGCTTACGACGAGTGTGTTTTTAGAGAATTTGTTGGCTACCTGCATATAGCTTATATTAATATCCACACACTCGTTCTCTAAAACAGTATATTCGTACAGGAATGTTTTGAGAATAGAAAGAAAAGTCAAATCGTGAATTAAACTGTACATTGTCTGAATGAGCCACATTATGGCTGTGATACTGTAAAAATATGAACTTGTAACCTTAACTTCACTGTACTGACTGTAAGTGACTGATTTCTACCGTAATGAAAATCACATAGCTTACATTCGTCTGCAATTATACCCGGTGCTTTGATACAGTGCAATGATCACATTCACTGAAGGTTATTACATCGTTGTGCCGTACATACATACTTTATAGAGTCTTGAGTGAAATGTGGACTAAGCACTGGACATTGAAGTGAGATGCTATGCCATGTGCATTGTGTGTGTGTATGTGTGTGAGCATACATTCCAGAGACAATGCATTCACAAAGGCTGATACAAATACATTTATGGTGTGTGTGAATATATGTAAGTGTGTGGTGCTTATGTTTCATGTAAATGGGCTTTATCATGGTTAAGATTTCATGAGTGTGGCGGTTTATATGCTTGACTCAGTAGCGACGGGGAGCGGAATCTCTTCCCTCTTTCTTAATGATGATTCGCTGGTCGTCAGCCAAGTCATCGGGCGACTCGACCACTTCCTCTTCGTCGTCGCCTTCCCCCTCTGTATCTGCTGCAATGCCCATGCGGTTCTCATAGGACTGACGAGGTTCGAGAATGAAAAAAATTATGCATTGATTATACAATAGTACAACTTCACTAGAATGTACATTTCCTGAAGAAAATGTGAATGGTGCTTGCACGTGGCAAGTTCCCCTCATCGTGCTGAGTGTTTTGATATATGACATGTACATGTTGTGCTAACTTTTTGATTTCGCTTATTTGGGGGGCGGGGCTACACGTGACGTCAGTTCCCCTTAATGGGGCTGAGTGTTTTGATATATGACATGTCCATGTTGTGCTAACTTTTTGATTTCGCTTATTTTGGGGGAGGGGCTACAAGATACGTCACGTGAATACCCGGTGGGGTGCCAATACTTTTGGCCAAAAGTTGCTACTGAAATAAAACTTTGTCCGGTGTAAGGTCCTAAAGGAGCTGGTCGAGTTTGGTGTAAATCGCTCAAAAAATTGCCGAGTTATAAACTTCCATTATTTATAATGGAAGTCTATGGGGAAAAAAAACCCCTTTGAGCTTCCGTACCGGGAATTCCGGAATTCCAATCGCTTATAAAAGTCATAGCACACCTGTCCTCAATAAGCCAGTCGATTCGACACCTCATTCATGGGTCTAGGACAAAAGCTGCGGGACAAGTTATGCGCCGAAGTTTTGTCCGGCAAGATAATAAGAATGTTGCTTTGCAAGCACCATTAATTATACAACTTCACAGCACACTCCTTGTCCCACTCACCTCCATAGGGTTGACAATAATAGTAAGGGCTGAATCGTCCCATTGGTTGCTGCTCTCTTTGCCGGCTCCTCTAGCTCCCTCTCCACGATGATGAATGGAGCGGATGCGGAACACGCCAAGGATTACCATGACAACCAAGAAGCCCACACACACCATGATGATGACAGTGGCAGCCCCGGGAACCACTGCAGGAGAGAAGAATTTGGAAGTTTCAGTGAATGTGCAGTGTGGGCACTCAGTGTTTGACTGTTGCGCATTGCAGTGCGTGTTAAGTAGGTGATTTTTTGATGAGTCACTGTGTACCAGAGTTGCGGTGAGGGTTTGGCAGTGTATGTCCGCTGAGCTCCCCTGTGTGATGAGACGGATGGAGAAACTGCTGCTGAGAGGCCAGGAGGTGTGACGGGTGATACAGGCTGTCCAAAGAGTGCAGGAAATTTACCTAGGATGAATACAGGAATAAGGATGGAAGGCCTATAATTTGCCATTTTATCCTTAATCGGTGTTCACGGAGATGTTTAGCGGAATGTGATAATGACAACTGAAGCAAATACTGAGCATTACTGATCATAAGAGGTGCTTTTGTTACCTCCAGCGTGAGCTCATTACTCGTGTACCGTCCGTTCATTTCTGAACAGGACAGCCTGAATCTCCTCTCGAAGCGGGCAGAGCCTCTTGCTAAACGATAACGAACAGAACGCAGGATGTCCTCGTACACTGAAATAGACTCCGCCCCTGGAAGTTAAATGGAAGAAAGGAGAAAGAAAGAAAAAAAAAGATTAAAGATGCAGATTATAAAGACTGAATGTTTTTACCCACATATAATAATTCGATAATTATAATGATACTAAAAAAATTGTGAAACGTTCTTTAATTCACAGGAACCGTATCAGCAGATTGTCTTTACATGGTGAAACCCAATCAACCCTGCACTGTGTGACTTATGTGACATTTGACTAGTTTCATTCCATGCAGCTTCAGCTTCTGCATCATTAGCAAACAGAAAAAAATATAAATACAATTTTATAGAAGGAAAATCACCAGTGATGGCGATGTAGGCTGTTGTATTGATGATGTCCAGTCCTTTCTCTTTCAGTGCCTCCATGTCAACCAGAAGCTCCTCCTTCTCTGGGTTTAGCTCCTCCCCTAACGGCTGGACCTCACAGCCATCCAGAGTGTGGGCCACGGCGTCTGACATGAGAGCTGGTAGAAACACAGAGTGTACACAATTAGTGTAAGTAAAATACTTTAAAACCACAAGACAAAGCACTTTATGCCATATATTGATTGAAATATCCACAGTAGCCACAGGGAAAAAGACAGATAGTAAAGAGGATAAAGGATATAGAGTTGTCTCTCTCTTTTGTCATGATCCTCCTACAATAAGCATGTGGGCTTTCTGACGCTAGAGAACAGTGACTCACAGATGGGATTTGTCACCTGAGGTGTTTATAGTAATGGAGAAGTGAAAGTGGGTGGGTTTTTGTGGTAAGATTTGTGAGTGCTGAGCTTTCTCACCTCCTCCCTCCATGTCCTGGGCAGCAGTGTTCACTGCATGAGAGAGGGAACAGACAATGCGGAGTTCAGGAAACAGAGGCACTCCATGCACAGCCTCGAACTCAGGGGCGGGGCGGGCCAAGTGAGGTCCTACGCCTGAGAGAGAGATCTGAGGAGCGTCAGGCTGAAGCACTACCAGATAACCTTCCAGCTGCCGCAGAGAGAGACATCCTTCTTCGCTGAAGCACCTGTGCAAAGAAGAAAAAGTGACAGAGGGTAAATTTGTCATGTCCTGCATGTAAAGGCAGAAGCAAATGCAGTTACAGTGTTAATTATAGACAGGCAAATCCAAGGCGTGATTAGAAATCATGCACAGAATACAGGTAGAGGTCAGGTGATTCACAAACAACAAAGAGCAGGCAAATCAAGATCATGAACTAGAAAACAAAACAATATCAACAACCAGGAAACCAGAACACTGAACAAAGGATGAACATAATTGCACAGGTCACAGGTTTGCATTTTGGTTAAAACATTCAACATTATAAAAGTAGAATAATGGAAATGTTATACTGCAACAATGTTTTTCTGATCCATTCAGACTCTTAGCCGCATAGACCAAAATAAAAGCTGTTCATTAGATTAAAACAAAATTAAGCATGACTCACAGTGTAACACGGTCTGAAGCACAGGACCTTTCTTTTGCTGTTTTTTGGCTGTGTTTATATCTGGTTTAAAAATGGCTTAGCGGTTAAGGTGTTGGATTACTGATCAGAAGGTTGTCGGTTCGACTCCCAGCTTGATCCACCAAGCTGCCGCTGCTGGGCCCCTGAGCAAGGCCCTTAAGCCTTACTTGCTTAATTGTATAAAATAAGATTAAAATGTAAGTTGCTCTGGATAAGAGTGTCTACCAAATGTTGTAAACTACAGGACTGGATGATAATTACACAGAGCTGTGAATGGGATCAAATGTGTCTTCAACAAGTTCGAATGCAAAAGCGCCTTAATGTGTCCCGGACAGCTACGAAGGACCAGTTAATCGACAGAAATGACATCATAAGGCTTTTTACACTCGACTTTAACCTCTGGTAATGTTTAATTTTTCACACCGCACAAACTTTACTTGGGGTTAACAATTAATCCTAACTATTCATAATTTGACATTTCCACACTGTAAATATACAAAGAAGAATGTTAACTCCTGGTTTGGGAACATACAGTGTCAACAACTAGGCTGGACGGTGAGAATAAAAGTCCCACATAAATAGTTTTTAAGGTCATTTTTCAGTCAGTTCCCTAAATACTTAGTTATTTTTGACTGTGCCATCCTGTTAGTTTCCTTAGAAGATCACGTAATAAACTTTTGAAACAGCCGATACATGTACAGTAGATATGATCCGTTAGACTTTACTGTCTGTGGGACAAAAAAGCAGCACGTAATAAATGTGTGACGCCCTTCATTCTGTGGAAAATATGTATGAAATCTGACCGAGAGCGCTGCTCATTTATGGCGTTTGGCAGACGCCCTTATCCAGAGCGACTTCCGTTTATGTCATTTATATAACTGCAGTGGCAGTTTGGTGTCCCTCACAACCTTCCGATCACTAGTCCAACACCTTAACCACTAGGCTATCACTTCCCCTAAGATCCAAAGCCACAAGGGCTTTTCAAAGTTCATTGGCGCTCCATAGCCTTGAGCCTTTAAACACGTATGCATCTCAGCTGTCCGCATGCGATTGGGTCAATCAAGTCACGTGTTAAGGCTAGGTGTGATCGTGCCCATAGCTGGCAGCGGTCAGAGTCATTAAATCCTGCATTCTCTACTCCTGAACTTCATAATGGTTGATTTCTTCAGGCTGGATTACATCAAACTCTCAGTGTCTGTCCTTGTCGATTCGTTAAATGGATCTGCCGTATCAGTTTTCTGCGTCTTTTTTGATGCCGAGTTCATTGATTCGCATCCCTCCACAGAGAGAGCGACTATTCGATTACGTCTTCCGTTCAGCTTCTAAAGCAGGACAATAACCGAACCCACTCCATTGTGAAGCCAAATTTAATGAAAAATTCATTGCTTGTAAAAATGATATGTGAAAGAAATTTGACCAGTTTTTCAGTGAAATTCACCGGAAAAAATAAATGCTAAATCCAACACAAAAACATGAACTGTATTTGTATTTTCCAACACCAATATCCATGTTCCAATTTATTCTCAATCTAAACCTTAAAAAACAAACAAACAAACAAAAAAAAAACCCTGGCATAAGGGTGAAAGTTTACTAATAAAAAGCTCTCTGGCTTTAATACATAGTCAATATATTTATGTATACACTAAAAGAACAAGCCTAATATTGAGAAACATATTTTAATGTAAACAGCGTCATTGTTAATTCTTCTATCATTTTAAAGAATATTATTCAGCTACTAATATGAAGTGTGCTGTAACTCCAGTGTAACTAATCAGAATAGTGAAACTAGACCAGGCCAACAGGTAAGGTGATTAACTCAAATGGATTTCATGATTATAGGTTGTGTAAGAGATGTAAGAGATGCTCACACTTGAATGTGTGCAGGAGTCTTTACCTGAGGGATGTGCTGAGTTTGAGAGGACGCACTCCAGGTGTAGCAAACCGCAGAGAGTTCCTGTAGGTCACCTGCTGGACCGCTCGATTGAAGCTCTCGATGTCGTCTCCCTCCAACACCAGCACTGACTGACTGGGGTTTACATGAACCTAAGGAAACATGAGCAATGCCATGTAGAGGCAAAGCAGTGCTTCTGAAGTTTTAAGAGTAACAAAACTAACACAACAGCCACTTGCGCTTATTTTTAGGGTGTTTTATGGTATGCGAATGATCTCGGTTTCCCCTTATAAGGAACCACATATGAACCGTACGGACAGCACCTCAGGATATGGACTGAGTGCTGCTCCTTTGTGGGACCTTGTGTGGTTTGATTGATTTTTGTGACGTGAAAACAAAAACACCCCGGTCCAATTTGTGTTTTGTTACGGCAGAAGTACTTCGAAAACCTGCCGTACGAGGCTGGCATCTTCTGTCACTGGTAAAAACAAAGCTGTCTGCTCATAGGGTTGTGTAGTCTTAGAAGGAGATCACTGTACCTTGATATTTGGAAAGAGGATGGATTAACTATCCTCAACATCTAAGAATATCAATGTTTTTCTTTAGTTTTTGCAAAAAATGGAGGATAGATCGATGGATGGATGGATAGAGTTCAAGAGTTCATGAGCAGCCAGGATTAAATGCTACGAATATCAAAAGACAGCTAAGGTCTACGTTCTTAAGGAATTGTGGTGTCTGAGGCTACATTAATGCTAATTTTTACGTCTGCTTATAGTGTAAACAACAAAAGCACTGTGATCACTTACAGCTAGTTGCATTTAATCAAGCCGAGTTTGTTCACTACATGTTAAACCACTCTTGATGTTTGGTTTAAATTATACAGTGAACCATTTAATGTGTTAACAATGCATATATATACATATACACACACACATATATATATATATATATATATATATATAAAGAGAGAACAGAGGAAGGCAAAGTGGCCATAGTGCTCTCTGATATAATACCTTCATGCCTGAGCCAAGGCTCTCGAGATCTCCAAAGTCCAGACCCTCCCTGCAGGCGTACAGACACTCCACCACACTGTGAGGCTCCACACTTCCTGAACGCACCGTTACGCCTGACAACAAGCCACGGTAACCACCCACAAACCTCCCTGAAGGATTGTAGAGACAAAAAAAGACAAGATGTTTAATCTGTGTACTCCTCAGGGCAAAATATGATATGCTTAAAAATTCAATGCTTAATATGTGACACTTAGTCACAGATTGATTCATCGCTGCTAATAAAAAAAAATACTGAAAGTACTAAAAATGACCACAGAGCTCTTTAATATTTAAACATCACTGATCCAATCTGAACTAATGGTATGCATCATTGCCATCAAAATGTCTGATATGACTGCCATTAACTACAAAACAGATCTATATCCGTACTATATCTGTTCAACAAGATGTTTTCAACAATCACTGCAAGAAAGAGTGCTAGAATATTTTTGAAGAACACACAAAATCATGCAAGCGATAATCATCAGTAAGATAAAAGAGAGCGATGATTGACGTCTGTGAAATTACTCAAAGTAGTGATGGTCAGATGGTCCATCATAAACTCATATAAACATAAAAGGAAAATAAATATACAGCAGCCTCTATCGCACACACACACACACACACACACACACACACACACACACACACACACACACACACACACTTTACTCAATAACTCATATCTCACTTGTGTTCTTTCCTTCTGGGATGCTGTTGTTAAGAATGTCTTTCTGCTTGTTCTCCGGCTCTGGAGGAAGCGAGATATAGAGGAAGACAGTGGAAAGACAGAAAGTTAGTAAAATAAAAATTTTTATTTAATAAAAACTTAGTAAATGACTGAGAAATGATATGAAGTATATAAGTAAATCCAGTCTGATCCACAGCAGAAAAGTGCAGCATCAGTGCCAATGGAGCTGATTAGCACATACTGCAGCATAGAAAAGCAGGAACAGCAGGAGACTAAAAGCCTGGCTGGGCATCTGTTGGCCATATATTCACTCTCTCTTTCTTACTCACTCACTCTCACTCACTCTCACTTTCTTTCTCTCTCACTCTCTTCCTCTCTTTCTCTCTCTATCTCTCTCACACACACACACACGCATGCCCACCTGTTTTTCTGTTTTATCTGAATGAGAAATTAATCGAATGGTTTTAATTAGACAGAAATGTACACACACTGCAATTAAAGAGAAAAAGCACCAAGCTGTCACCAAGCTGCTGCTAGAATATTTCTAACTGGCTGTTTATTTCTTTTTAGCACTGTCTGACACACACACACACACACAAAACTGTTTGTGTCTTGCAAACGGTTGCTTTAGTGCACATACCCCAACATGCTCCAATCACCAGCCTCTGTTGTGGGGCCGGGTTAGGGATGGCTCCATTGTCATGAATAAGTGCTGGGTCAAAGGTCACACCATCGACGTACAGTGTGATGGAGGGGAACTGCACACTAAGAGACAAGTGATGCCATTCACTGTCACACACCTGTGAAGGTAACAGAGGGTAAATCTCAGCAGGGACCAAACTGATTACACAACAGACCAAATTATTATGTACACCACCCCTACAGTCTATAACTGATGTCTCTGCCTCTCATGTTATTCAACTAATTAAAAGTTGATTAGAAAAAAATGAACACACACCTGCTTGAATTAAAAAAAAAAGAAAAAGATTATTTGCTTATATTGAATGATCCCATTATATTTATGTTGCCTATGCATTTCACTAATTTACCTGTTCAAGCTTCCAGAGAAATTTAACTGGCCGCGCAGCTGAGACATCCGGCCAGTAAAAGAGAGACAGGCGGCATCCATGAACAGACAGGGAGTAGTGTGAATAAGAGTCATCTGTTGATAAGAACACACACACACACACACACACACACACACACACACACACACACACACACACACACACACACACACACACACACACACACACACACACACACACACACACACACACAGGTTACACATTGGAATCTGGCTTCACACTTATTACATGTCATTCTATATTTATTTCTGGACAATTTTTTTGTCTAGCAGGAAGGAAGAAGGAACATCCTTTTAGATGATCAGTCAGTGTGTGTGTGTGTGTGTATGTATGTATATGCACATACTGTATGTGAGTGAGTGTGTGAGGGACAGACAGACAGAGACACAGAGAGAGTGAGAGTGAGAGAGAGAGTGAGAGAGCTTGAGAGCTTAATCCATGACTCTTTCCTGTGACTCAGTTTAGTAATGGTGAGAGGAGAACAGCACTTTAGCTGGATAAGCCATTTCACAAACCTCATGAATAACAAAGCTAACACGGATCTCAGGGAATATTCTGTGCCATGTCTAAAGAAAAAGAATCTGTACAAAGCATAATGGGATAACTTATTAAGAAAGGGCAACAGTGATTATGTAGAATAAACATACTTATCAGTCCTTTAATACATAAAGGCCAGAGGCTTTCAATTGTTGTAAAAAAACAAATAAAAGAAACCCACAAGCTCTTCTGAAAGGCAATCCAGAAATATGCGGTTGCTGAACACGACCAAGCATCACATCTACAACTATAGACTCTTAATGACCTAAAGCCCATACACATGCTGATGAATCACTGCAAGCTGCAAATCAAACCCTATGCCTCAAAGAGTACTAACATAATTCCCTAAAATACTAGAATGATTAAGATAACCTTTGCGAAGACAGATAGACAGACAGGGCAGCAATGAGCCAATCAACACAGATACGGAACAAAACCAATGATTTTTAACAGGCATTTAAACCTACTACACAAACCTAATAATATAAAACAAATTAGGTTTCAGTTAGAACCAAAAAAATGATGAATTTGTTTCAAATATTTAAATCACAGAGCACTTTTTAGGATCAGCTATTTAACCTGCTAATTCAAGCAACCAGCTTCAGGTAACGTTCGGGTAACGTTCAGGTAACATTCAGGGAACATTCGGGTAATGTTCGGGTAACGATCGGGTAACATCCAGGTAACGTTCAAATCAACAACCAAAAAGGGTATGTGATTTTGAGTATTTTGAGTATTTCTATAACTCCTGGAATTGATATCTCTAGAGTTTACTAACAAGTAAAAACATTAAATGAGTACAATTAATGAGAGAGTTCAAAGGAGAATGGCCAGACTGCTTTAAGCAGACAGAAGATCTACAGTAACTCTTTGCTTTTCTGCTCACCAGAATTGTATATACACAATACACAACAGATCAGAAAAGCATACACACAACACAACACAATCAGAATACACAACACACCACACCAGATCACATTGGGTTCCACTTATGTGAGCCAAGTCTGAATCTGCATTTCTGCTGAGGAACACAGATGATATGGTCTGAAATTGGGACCAAAAGCATGACCCCATTGACCAACCTGCCATGTGTCAACAGTCCAGGATGGTGGAGAAGGTGTAATAGTGTGGGGAAGGTTTTCTTGCCACACTTTAGGCTGTTAATACTAATCAATCATCACCTGAATGTCTCTGAGTATTAGTGCTGATCATGTGCATCATGTTGTTTCCATTACCACTATCATCAATAGATCCATAGCATCTGGCCAGGTACCAACTACTTTCAAGTGAGCAAGGCTTATTCCCATCCTAAAGAAACCTGCTCTGGATCCATCAGACATCAGTAACTACAGACCGGTACTCACTTCTCTCATTTTCTCTCTCATTCTTGAATGCATTGTCTATAATCCACTGTCTGTCTAACTCTCACTGAACAACCTCTAAGATCCCAACCAGTCTGGCTTTAAAGCAGCTCATCCCACAGAGACAGCCCTTTTGGATGTCTCTGGGAAACTACATGTTGCTAGATCAGCCAAACTGTCATCCGTCCTTATCATCCTTGACCTTTCAGCAGCGTTTGATACGGTCAACCACAAGACTCTCTTAATCACCCTCAGGAGTCTTGGGATTTGCGGATCAGCTTGGGAATGGTTTGCTTCCTACCTGGAAGGACGATCATATCAGGTAACATGGAGAGGAGTGACATCTGCTCCACACAGACTCTCCACTGGTATCCCACAGGGCTCAGTACTTGGTACTCTTCTTTTCTCCCTGTAAACTCTCTTTCTTGGTGAAGTTATTTCCTCACATGGGTTCTCTTACCACTGCTATGCTGATGATACACCAATTGTCTTCTCTTTCTGACCCTCAGGTACCACAGCTTCTGATCGGATCTCAGCATGTCTGGCAGAAATTTCATCATGAATGACTGCGCATCAGTTAAAGATCAATAATCTTGCAATATCCCTGCATAACGATCTGCTCTCTCCTTCAGCCACAGCTTGCCACCTTGGGGTAACCATGGAGAAGCAACTGTCCTTTTCCTCTCATGTTGCTAATGTGACTCACTCATGTCGGTTCCTTCTCTACAACATTAGAAGGATTCAGAGTGGATTTCAAGACTGGATTACTGCAATCCACTGCTGGCAGGTCTATGCAATTCGTCCTCTACAAATGATCCAAAATGCAGCTGCATGGCTTGTTTTCAACCTAGCTAGGTTCTCGCATACCACCCACTGCAGCGATCCCTCCACTGGCTTCTGGTAGCTGCAGGCATCAGATTCAAAACCAGCTCCCTCTTACCTCAAAGCCCTCATCACTCCTCGCACTGCACCTCACACCCCCAGATCTACCAGCACTGCTCGAGTGGTTCCACCATCTCTCAGGGTAAGAGGCAAGTATACAACAAGACTCTTTTCTGTTCTGGCACCAAGGTGGTGGAATGAACTTCCCCTAGGGGTCCGGACAGCTGAGTCACTGGCTATTTTCAAATGACGGTTGAAGACCTACTTATTCATGAAACACTTCAACTATCACATCATTCCTTGTTTGTTGCACATATGTTTATAAAAAAAACAAAAACAACTACAAAAAAAAACCTTGAACAATGTTTTAGACTCATGGTATGTTAAGTGTATTCTAGTGAACCAGAGGTAATGTATCCAATGATAGAGACATAAGCACTTCTGTACGTCACTCTGGATAAGGGCATCTGCTGTGCTGTAATTGTAAATGTCCACAGCATGCCATCTTTCAGCAGGATAAAGCAATGTCACAAAGCAAAAGTCTCTCAACCTGGTAATGAACAGACAATGAGATCACTGATTTTCAGTCGCCTTCCCAGTTGCCTTCGGGATATGGAATAACGGAGATTCGCGGCATGAAAGTCAACATAAAACATAATCTATAAAGGAATGGTTTCAACATCTACTGGACTCCATGCCATGAAGTACTAAGAATGTTTATTGTACTCAGGAGAGCAAAGGGAAACCCTAAACATATTAAAAATAATATCTATCATGTTTTAAAAAGCAATTTATTAAAGTTTTGCGCTCTCTCTTGTGACTTGTTTTGTAGGATCATTTTTGTTACCAGTAATTCTGAAACTGACCATTATTTACACATACAAATTAAAAATGTACCCAGTACAACTGACCGTTTTTCACAGTGCTGCACACAATAGTTTCCTCTTCTCTACGGGCTCCTCTTGCCTGATTGGCTGGTGGCTGAGTGTTGGCACCGCCCCTTCGCATCCACAGCTGGAGAGTGAAGTGGTCTCCTGGCACAGTCGAGGTAACAGGGTCGGGAACTACAGCAACGTGTGTGGAGCCGTTGAAAGAAAATACCAGAGACGAGTCAGAAGAGGGAAGGGTGGGCAGTGCGGCTGTCCAGTTTGCAGCGGGAGACGGTGGTGGGAGCAGGTCGACCTCACCCCTTACCGCACCTGGGCAGAAACATGTTTTTCTTGTAATTAAAAACAAAATTTGAGCTATCGATTCATTCAATAGGAGAGAGGAATATTCTCAAAATAAGTTATATGTGCAATCCACATTCCTAAATGCTAATCTGCTCATGCTTATAATAACTCTGTACACAAGAATGGAAAACAAAAATGTGTACTGAGGTTAGAAGACTCACCGCAGAGCCTTCTTACAGAGCGGTCAGAGTAACTATCTCGGTCACAGCCTTTCCCAATATGGCCAGTTTGAAGCTCCACAGTAGCCTGGATGTTCCACACAGTTTCCTCGCAGGTCTCCAGGCGCAGGCTGGGGAATAGCGGGATGCTGCCTGAACCAGGTGTGTACTCAACACGCTTTGACCAGCCTGAGATAGACACGTTGAAAATACATGCAAATACAAAAACATTAGTCCGAACGAACAGGTAACATACCGTGAATTTAAAAAACAAACAAACAAATAAAGAGGTTCATATAAACACAACAACACTGCAAAAAAATGACATCTTAACAAGGGGTCGTATCTTCATCTAGTCAAATTTAACTACTAAGTCTATCTCTAGGCATATTCTACCATCTTAAGCTTGAAATTTTATTCTTGTCCTATTTTCTTATTAAAATAATTTGCTTCTTTATAGTAATTAACATTTAAATTCAGCAAAACAATCTACCAATAGATTGTAAATTACAGCCATAATATAATATATTTTTGGGAAATTTGGTCCCCATATAGAGATTAAAAACAAGACGATACCACAAACAGCAAAAAAATTATTAAAAAAAAAAATCAGTTTGCATCCTGTATTTTTCTTTTTCATGCTAAATAAACTTTATGTTTTTTTTCAGAAACCTTTTCTAAGGAACACAGTCAGAGCTCCAACCAAGCATTTTCATGCAAATATAAAATTAAAAAAAGTTTTGATGGTTGGAGTAATAAAATTAGCGCAATCCATTTGTACAGTACAGTGAACAGCTGTGCCATTCATGCAACATTCACATACGCAGCAATGAATAAACAGAGGAGATGCTTAATGAAAATTAAGTTCTGTACCAATCCAGCCGGGTTTGCAGGAAGGTTTAACGGTCACTACGACCTGAGCATCAGCCTGAGCTCGATTCTTCCCACAATCAAATGCAGTCACCCAGAAACTGTGAACGCGCTGCTTCTTTGAGTCTAAAGGTTCAGTGTTCTTAATGTTTCCTGAGAGAGAGAGAGAGAGAGAGAGAGAGAGAGAGAGCGAGAGAGAGAGAGAGAGAGAGAGAGAGAGAGAGAGAGAAAGAGAGGTATTCACCTGCTGACATGTGAAGAATGTAACAAAAAGGCAGAAATCAGCAGGTACTTTATTAAAACAGTATTTCAACAACGTGACCAACAGAAGAAAAGCTGCATCAGCAGGGATCTTTAACTGAAAGCAATGAGGCAACAATATAGAACTTGGTCTGAATAATTCCAGAGACTAAGTACAATTATTTAATCTAATGAAATGTCTCGATACCAAAAAAGGTACTTACACAAAAACCCAGTGACCAAAAGCAAAGGGAAGGCATATTGAAGGAAAAACAGTGAAAACCAGAAAGAAACAGGAAAACAGAGTGCAAGACGGCTGTGAAAACACAGTGCAAGGGCATTCACCCAGTGGTGCCTAGTTCAGCCTGACCCAAATTACCAGTCGAACTGCACACAGCCTGGCACAGAAATCTGCAAGGTCATCACTAAAAAAAGCTATCATCTCTCTCACTCGCTCGCTCGCTCTCCCCTTCCCATGACCCTCTTATATTGTCTCTCTCTCTTCTCACATGTTCAACCTGCCTTCAATGCTGGGCTCCTTCTCTCTTGGCTCTTATCACATTACCAAATGTCAGCTATTGATCTTCTGGGTTTGTCATTGGGACTCAGAGAGAGAGTCTCATCTGCAATCAGGATTTCTCAGTTTCCCCTCAGGTTACAGAGTAAAAAAATAAAAGATAAAAAATAATTAAATCCAGACCTACTAATCATGTATACCTCAGGTCTCTTACCAAAAGAGTGCAAAAAAAAATAAAAAACATAAACAGACTTGATGACAGTTTAAAAAAATGGAATAAAGAAGATAAAGTCGATTAAGGATTTCATTTGGACACTGTAAACAAAAACAAAAATTCAGAAACGATACTGAATATTTAATAAATAATGACTAAAACTGTCTTATAGTTTTATAGTTTGTATAATAAATTGCACAGTATATACAGTTTATTAAGAATTTCAGTAATATGATATTAAATCAAACATAAGGCAAAAAGGGGAAAATCATCTTCAAACGTTTACAAATGCCCCGGAGCCTGGCATTTGTAGTTCTCACCATCGTTGTCGATTGCAAATGGGACGTTGGGCGTAATGATGTCGTAGAAGCAGATCTGGCTGTACTGAGGTGAGCAGTCAGCGTCCAGAGCTTCCACACGTACAATGCGATCGAAAAGACGACCTTCGGGGACGGATGCCTCATACCGACGCTCAACAAAAACTGGGGAAAACTCGTTCACGTCATTCACACGCACGTGCACGGTGGCCCTGTAGTAAGGGGAAATGGTAAAATAAAGACTTCAGACACAGAAACACAATGGAGACATGTTTCTGATGGCGTCAACAATGGAATATTGCCTCAACAAATCTCTAAAACATATTTTATCGATCACATACAGTCTGAGTGATGTTTCTATACAGAACATTTGTCCTCCGAAGACCTGATGTTTGGAGGATCTCTTACTTGTGTGATTTCTTGCTGTTGGTGCCATCAGGACCTTCTCCACAATCGTAAGCCTGGATTGTGAAGCTGTGCTCCCTCTGGCTCTCACAGTCCAGAGGTTCTTTGGAGCGAACAAGGCCCTCGCCGGTGGAGCGGTCCAGCACCACGGCTTCAAACTGAGCCGAACCAGAACCGCCTGGACCATTGTGTACTCGGAAGCCACAGATCTCACCTAAAGAAGGAAAGAATGAAGACAGAGAATGAAAAGGGCAAAGGAATGAGTGATAGAAAGAGCTAGTGGAAATAAAGTCTGGATGTGGTTAACAAGGAAGGAAGGATTTTCCTTCCCTCATCAAAAAATCTGCAAATAGCCTTCTATCACGTACAATATTTTAATATTACAACACAATTGCAATTATTTTAGATTATTATTATTACTACTATTACTGACTAGATGTACTTGAAAATCTTGAAAGAAAGCTTGAAAATTCAATCCAGAAAATCTAAACTTAGAATTTCTCCCCACTATTACTCAGCATCTCAATCCATGCTACGATCGTGAAGCCGCCTCCAGGAGCCTAAAGAGCTCAGTCGTGCATGAACGTGTCTCTGTGGATGCTGGGTCATCCTGTGGAGAGAGCAGGCCAGGCACGCCCGTAATGTTATGCAATTTGTGTAAACGCTGGAGTGTAATTACTTCCTGCTGCACTAAACCAACAGCCCTTTACTCCAAACTGCCCCCGTGTTAAATCAACAGTAATCTTGTTTATAAACTCAACCTGTTTGTGTACAAGTAATGACTGTGCAACAAAGTGAAGTAGCAGCAGTTATTGCAGGCAGTTATTGCAGTGGTTATAAAATAAAAAAAAGGAAGCACTGTGACTAAAGACGAAAGAATAAATGAAAGAATGAATGAATGAACTATAACAAAACAATAAAAACAATGTAACTGATAATATTGTGAATGTCACTGAATGTGTGCATGTTTAAGACAAAGCTGGTATCATGACTTTATTTAGAAGTTTCATGTAGATGTCTGGCGGTTCTGATTGTTCAGGCAGGCAGCTGTATGCAATCGAATCTATAGTTAGGGAAGGGTACAGAGATTAAAGATAACAGAGCTGACACTTAAGAATTACAGAGATGACAATTACAGTTTACAGACACTCAAGTGTTATAGAGCTGACAGTTAGGGATTACAGAGCTGATGCGTGAGGGTTCAGAGATTTAAGGGTCACGGAGCCGGCGCTCTAGGGTCACGGAGCCGGCGCTCTAGGGTCACGGAGCCGGCGCTCTAGGGTCACGGAGCCGGCGCTCTAGGGTCACGGAGCCGGCGCTCTAGGGTCACGGAGCCGGCGCTCTAGGGTCACGGAGCCGGCGCTCTAGGGTCACGGAGCCGGCGCTCTAGGGTCACGGAGCCGGCGCTCTAGGGTCAGGGAGCTCACGATTTTGATGCTCAAGAGACAAAGGGTTGCTTCAAAACTGTAAAATCCTGCTATTGAAAAACTTAGTGGTGTTGTGCATTACCTGCATAATGAAGAGGAGCATCTTTATCCAGGGCGAACAGAGGTGGGTTTAACAGGACAGTGTTGTCGTTCTCCATGACAATACCTTGATACTCGGTCTCTATCCATGGCTTGTGTTTATTAGCTGAGAGTAATGAAGAGAAGGACAAGGCAAGAGAATGTGAGCATTTAGAATATTCTGCATTTACGTATTTAAAAACGATTTGAATGAGCAAAACATTTTAGTTTCCCAGACACATACATACGGTATAATAACCCCAATATATTCATACACACATGCAGAGGACATGCAGCTAACCTACACTCAAACACAATACATAAACTGAAACACATTACTGATACACACTTAATTGTCTCTTATCTCACAGAATAGGGTTTATCACGCAAACACACTGAACACGCTGCTTTCTGTGATTTCCCCATGAAAAGCACTCGAGCACACGCATCAATCTGCACCAACACTCCACTACACCTGCAGCTACAGATACAATATGCGAAACGCTCAAGCTGGCTGAAAGAGTGGAAAGAAACATGTCCTATAAAACCCTATACGAGCAAATGCCACAATGAAAATGGAAAATTCTCTTGCTTGTGGTATTGCATAGAAATAATGACTCTTCACTAATATGGTTCTCTGAAACCAAAAAAATAAGTCAATCTGTATTAGAATAGCAATGTTTCATGAACCGAATTTGCATCCATATAATGTACGGTTCAAAATGGCAGCATAACAGCATAATCAGAAGTCATATATTCTGCATATTCACAGCATGATTGAGCATTCTGCTCTTCCAGGAGAAGCTGAGGATTTATCTTGTGTAACTGCTGACCAATCCATCGTGTTTCAGCTCCTCTTTCAGGGCTTTTTCTCTGTCTCTCCCTCCGCCTTTCTTCCTCGTAGCGTTAATCTGAGCATCGGCTCGCTGGATTACTCTACTGATTACAGATTGAGACTTGAATTTCCAACTGTTCTCATGCACGCTGCCTCACTCCACCACTCCCTACAGCCGTGGCTCTTCATTTCTTTATTCTCAGCAGAGAAATTACTGTAGCCTTATTTTTTTTAACCTCTATTGTTTTCCCTGAGTAAATCTATGCTACACTACAAAAAAATCTCCTGCTTGCATCTGATTATTTTAATTGTCCATCCATCCATTTTGAACCTCTAGTAGTGCTACTTCCCTGTATTATTAATCGACTGGCCGATTCATTTCTGTGCTCATAATGTTCAGTATATTGGCTGCACTGGATTAGACCATACATTAACGTCACATAAAGCTCAACGACATTTAAAACAGATATGATGCTTGTGATTCATTCAAGGGGTCAGGGGTTACAGCAGGCATAAAACGACATACATTTAGGGATGTATTTTTGCTTCTGCACAACTCATTGACCATCGCGTTGTCGCTCTCTGGGACAGCTGTCATTATTCACATTGCTCATAATCAACATGCAAAAGGATGTTGGCCACTGACCTTTGTTGCCATGGGCAACGGCAGTCAAGCAAAAGAGGAGAAAGGAGAGGAAACTCATTCCGGCCATCTGAGGGAGGAAGGGAGAGGAAGAAGGGAGGGGACATGGAAGAAGACATGCATTAAACTGACATGAAGCAGAGAAATATAAAGGCAGAAGCATGGACAGAGGAGTGCAAGTACAGAGAGACGGACACATCCACGCCTGCATCACACAACTCGTCCTCCTTAAACCTTCATTTTATCAGCACTCATTTACTAGCCTTAAATAAAAGTATCATGATCGATTACTCAACACAAGCATGATGCTGGAGCTCTATTCCAGATCTAGTTGCTCAATCTAGGACCGTCTGTGCCACAAACACACAAACTTTGGACGCTTTAACGGAAAATGAAAAAAGATGAAGTTGTGTCGTTTTTGAAGCGATGGAGTAAATCGGTAAACACTAAAACACATATGCAGAATGTGTGCAGTCTGAGCCTTAACTGTGTGTTAGTAGGTTATATCATCAGCTACTGTGGAGAACATTACATCATTTACGGACTATGAACCGGCCTTAACCTCCATGTTCAGTTCTTAAAGTGCTTCATCATTATATATATATATATATATATACTCTCAGCTGAAAATTCTATATGAATAATCTTATGAAATATAATGTAAAAATGTAAAGCCCCACTGTAGCTCAGGTAAACACACACATACACACACACACACACACACACAGAGACACACACACACACACACACAGGGTATCACACAAGATCTGCTTCTTATTCAGCACAATTATCATAGCATGCGGGTCCTGATACTGGCTATTTTGTGCGTCGTGTATGACCATAAACCTTAAAATTGTTGCCAGAGTGTTTTGTGTGTGTGTGTGTGTGTGTGTGTGTGTGTGTGTCCCAAGGTTAAGTCTTGCTGCTCTACCTGAACGAAAACCCCGATGTTTATCATCCAGCTCAGATAAACATGTAGCGCTATAACGTTACAAATGCGACATTTACTCATCGATTTTTAATGAAACAACTCCGAAATGTATCCCAAAGCGCAGTCCAGCTGACCGGACCGTCTGTACACAGTACACAGGAACACAGACAGAAAGACAAACACGACGGATATAAAACGACAGGAGATGCGACGTTACCGTGAGGTGCAAGTCGGTACCCGAGACAGCCTCCTCCTCAGCCTCTCCGTCACACTCACTCACTCACACACACACTCACACACTCACACACACACACACACACACACACACACACACACACACACACACACACACACACACACACACACACTCTGTCTCTCTGTCTCTCTCTCTAACACCGATAGGCTAACAGGTGCGGACACACCGACCTCCTACAGCCTCAGGAATGTACTGAAGCTCTAAACTAACGCGTGAAATAGGGACGTTAATGGATGGACCTGCCTGCTTCCGGAGCCTTTATTTTCTGTAGTTTCAGTGCAAGAAAGACGGAAAAAATTGTCTGAGTGATATAAGAGTGCCGCCGCCCCGCCCCTCCCACTAGAGTTATTTCTAAACCACGCCCACACTGCGTCTCTCTCTCTCTCTCTCTCTTGCTCTCCCTCTCCCCCTTTCTTTCTCTCTCTCTTGCTCTCTCTCTCTCTCTTTCACGCTCTCTCTCTTGCGCTCCCTCTCCCCCTTTCTCTCTCTCTCTCTTTCTCTCTCTCTTTCTCTCTCTCCCTCCCTCTCTCTCTCTCCCCCTCTGTCTCGCTCCCCATCCTCTCTCTCTCTCTCTCTCTCTCTCTCTCTCTCTCTCTCTCTCACACAAGCACGCTTCTTCTGTCTCCCCCTGATGATTTCACCTCATACATAAAAAAAACAAACCCTAATCCTTATCACGCATCCCAATTCCCACTTCCTTTTCAGAGCCTTGATTGACAGCTGAGGATGCTCTCTAATCCCGCCCCCTTTTCGTCTCCCGACCCCATTAGGCCAGACTGCAAAATGACGTCATCGGCTGTGTTCCAAACAGCACACTAACGCACTTAATAGTCAGTACAGCAGATGTGCGTTATTTATTTTTTACGGTACTGTGTTGTTGCGGACGAAGATAACAGGAGGACTTCAGTCTAAAATCTCAATTAATAATTGTGGCATTGATTTGAATTAAATTCAATTCAGCTAATTAATAGCCCTTGTAAATGTGCATGTTTTATTGGTTTGTCTTGACCGCTGGGTGTTCTACAGCAAGCTACAAAATAATTCCAGTCATGAGAAAATGGACGCCTTCCTTCAGTTGTATGTTTGTATTTAATAAGGTCTCAGTAACGACTGTGTGGTCCTTACAAACCTGTATGAACAAACAAATAGCCTTATAGGTGACAACAACAACTGAATCAGATTTCAGATTGCAGTGATTTTTCCCCTAGCAATAAAACAAAGTTCATACACCAGGTGAGAAAAATAAGTACACCCTTCCTATTGCCTTAATTGTTAAGAGAGAATTTAGCAGCTAGGTATTATTAATAAAGGCTACTAATGAAGATTAGTTGAACATCAATAAGTGTGGCTACCTGTCTTAAAAAAAACATTTTGGTAGCAGATGTTCTGGAGCACTCAGTGTCTTCATCACCCATGATCGTCCTAAGAGAAGAGAAGCAGGTCATCTATCTGGCAAGAGTTATAAGGCCAACTCCAATTCACTATACTACAGTGAAAAGAACTGTTTACAATTGTAGAGCTTTCAAACCGCCACTGTTCCTAGGAGTGAGAATCCCAACAATACCATCAGTTTAAGGTCAGAACATTTAATGTTCAGAGATGTAAAGAAAAGCCCAAGAGCTTCATCATGTGACCCACAGGCCTCTATAAACATATTAAATATTTATGTTCCTGACAACACAATCAGAAAAAGACCAAACAAGTATGGCTTTTGTGGAAGGATGGATAGTGGTCCCTACTCTTCAACAAGAATATGGCAGCATGATTTAGATTGGTAAATTTTATCTGAACCAAACCACGGCATCATGTATAAAACCGGTAGGTCTGAAGTTAAGGTATTAGATGACTGATCAGAAGTGTTGAGTTTGAGTCCCAGATCCACCCAGCTGCCACTGCTGGGCCCCTGAGCAAGGCTCTTATCCCTCAATTTCTAAGCCGTATATATGAGATACATGCAAGTCGTTTTGGATAAAGATGTCTGCCAAATGACAATTTAACCATAAATGTACAGAACCAAATTCAGCGCATCAATAAAAACCCATATAAATTGTCAAGATATTGGAATAGCCAAGACAATGTTCAAACCCCAAGACTCTGAGATGCTGTGGAAGGATCTTAAGTGAGCTTTGTTTTAACAGTCACTCTCAAACATCAATGAACTTATGCAAACTACATGAGACTGACAAAATCCTGTTTACTTCAATTTATAGTTGCTTAAAAGGTAATAATTATGTATGTGAACGTTATATACTGTTATATGTTGTACTCATGTGTTTTTGCTTGTTACCTCAGGTTATTAGTTTGTATATAGTAGTTGGTGAGGACCAGGCAGAGGGTGTACTTTCTTTTTGACTATAAATATCATCTACAATGTTAATGGAAAAAAACAACACATACCACAGATATCTGATTTTCATCAAATCCAGCATTTTAATGACCATTGCAAAAGAAATGGCTCATTTAAAATAATTTTTTTCCCCATACATTTGGTAACAGTAAGGCAAAATTAGTTAACCGAACAACATCAGTGAAATGTTGAACAAGTATAAATATTAAAATCCCCCAAAACTACAGCGAGTCACTGCTTTTTCACTTTGAGTCAGGAAAAACTTTCCTCACTTTAGTTTAGTCAACATGGCGCAAGGTGATTAAGATTTTAAGTAATACAAAAATGATCATTTTGGCAAGTTTGAATTATTTTAAAGTATGTGTTTAAATTTGTATTTTTATTTTTTTGCTCGTGCTCCAGTTAACGCAGAGACCGGGACGGACTAGTATGTGGGAGTGAAAAAGTTGACAAAAGTCTTCACATTCGTTATTGTGGACTTATTTTTGTTGAAAAAGCTACAAAATTACAAAATCGTCAACCCATTCTAAAATTGCTAAAAATATTGTGAAAAATCTGTTAAATTAGAAATGAAACAATAATACTCATTTACACGCCAAGGTATATCCAAGTTTCACTGCACATTCTGTGTTTTATATATTACAGTGTTTTGTGTAAATCTGACCAGTGGCTGCAGATTTACGAAAACGAGTGAAAAAAGGAAATAAACACCAAAAACACCCAAACAAAGTTGAAATGTAGGCAGCCTTCAGGCCAGCTCTCAGACTGGGTTGTTTGGTTTTGCTGGAAATGGCGTCATCAGCAGGTGCTACCAAGATTCCCCAAATTAGAGAGCTTAGGAGTGCAATACTGTGGCTGAAAATCCTGTACGAATGGGTATGGATATTAATTAGCCCCCACATTTCTCTCTCTTAACAAAAAAAGTCTCCTGAAAAACTAAAATTCTTTCACATTTAATCAATATATAAATATATATATATTGTACCACTCAGAGAGCATACTCTATCTCTCTTTCTCTTGATCTGAAATAATGATTCTTCTTCTTCATCAGCCCAAAAAAGCAAAAAAAAAAAAAAAAAAAACCATAAGGAAACAAATGTTTGTACAGATTTATGCATGTGTGTATATATTTATAATATATAGTTAAAGGCCTTAAAAAAGTTTCCAGTCAGTCACAGTTCCCTTCAGGTTGTTGTCAGAGGACCAGACACAGAAACCTGCAGGGAAAAAAAATAAAGAAAGAAGAAAAGATGAGTTTAGAGCACGGTGGAAAACTCTTGACTGAAAAACAGCTAGAAAAACAAAGCATTTGAATTTCAGGAATAACAGTTTGGTTCAGCCCCTTATATATAACATATATGACGTATATATAAAACAAGCAGAACCATTTCATGGAGGTCCGACCTACAGTTGATGTAAAATAAAGACGAACAGACAGCTTGTTAAAAAAAAACACAATCTCAGACAGTAAGCACTCTGTTAATATTGCTTCCTTTATCCAGATATGTTGTAAATGTAAAGAGAGAGGAACTTTACCCCACTGTACGTGGGATTGTATAGGAGGCAGCTGTTTCTGAGTAAAAAAAAGAGGAGATAAGTCAAATTATTTTTCAAAAGATACCTCATGAGCCAAAGCTGTGCATATTGCACTTTGCTCCACATGAATTATCCGTCTTTCCTCCATCACAGACATTTACAGCACACGATGCATCTCCAAAGCCATCAGCATTGTGGATGACCTTACACACCCCTCACATAAACTCTTCATCCTCCTGCTGGCTGGGAAAAGGTACTGAAGCATTCGGGGCCTCAAAAACAGAAGAAACCACACCTTTCTTCCCTCAATCCTTCGGACTCTTTGACTCCCAGAGACTGGACTGACATGAACACACATGCTTGAGCTCAACTGTACAAACTCCTATTGCACATGAATTTTAATAATGCTACAATCTGCTGCTAACTGTCCCTGATGTCTACATCTGCAGCATTTTCACATTCACTTTACTCACTACAGAACTGTGTACTGGTCAGTGATGCTCTGTGAACACTCTTGTGTACTGTATTGTACGGTCTGTGTACTGAACCAGGAGTATATGGTACAAAAAAAAGGGATGAGAAGCTTCACAGTGAATGGTTTATGAGATAAAACATGCAGCTGATTTAGTTAAGCTGTTTCCATCCATCAGCTGTACAACAAAGTGTTTTTGAGGCTGGTCTGAGGTATTCCAATTGACCGATGATGTAATAATCTACCAAAATCATGGCATTCATTTCATGTGGTTTCAAGGTTGCAAAAGTATAGATGAGCTGTTTTTCCTTAAGCTTCCTCACTGCATTGCTGCCATAGCAACACTTAGCATTGCTGACAGATGTACACTTTTACAATTCTCATGTTTATTATTGAAGCACCATGTATCATGGATTCTTCTTTGGTTGTTAATCGAGCGTAGGAAAATCTATGATGGATGTCAGTGTTCTTCTGTTTCATTTTGGATGTGTCTGTATGATGTTCAGTCTGGGCATGTCTCTAATCTAAGTGAAAGGCAAATTGAGTGAAACAATTAAACAACTCTTACTTTGTTAAATTGGCGTCCTCATTACTTTGATGAGAAAAGAAGAATTATAATAATAAGTTATAATTATAATTACGAAGCGCAGTGATTTAATGGGTAGCATGTTTGCCTCATAACTCTTGGGGTTTGATTTCTGTCTTCGCCCTGTATATGTGGAGCATCCATGTTCTCCTAATTGTTCAGGGTTTCTTCTGGGTACTCTGTTTTCATCCCCCAGGCCAAAGACACGTGTTGTAGGGTGATTGGTTACTATAAATTGTGTGTAGTGTGTGTGTGTGTGTGGTAGAATCCAGTCTCCCTGTCAGCAGGTGTTGTATATGTGGTACAAAAAATGGATGGAGATTGATGCATCATCATCATCATCATCATCATCCTGTCCCTACAATCATTTGATTACATCTTATGTGCTCCTTTGATGTCAGATTTGAGGTTACCATAAAGGCACACAAACATTTCTTGTAGAACTTCATCAAACTTTCTCTTCCATACCCCTCTACCTGCATCTCCATTTACCCCTCTTTGCATAACCTACGAAAGCCTTTCCGTATAACTGGGTTTCAGGGCCACTATGTTAGGATTTGAAGAATAAAGTACTACTATTAAGCTGTCAGTATGAAAAGGTGACATGTGGCAGGGTAAAAAAAAAGAAAAGCAGTTCACTACACACTTTAAACATCTCCATCTCTGCTAACAGCACCCTGCTATTAGAATGCGTTTTCTCCTTTTGTGTAACATTATACAAGAATAGTATAATACTATAATGTCACCAAATCTTCCACCGTCCTCAGGCTGACATGAGATGACAAGCTGCAGTTTTCTTTTTGAACATACACCCACGGCGCTAACCTTTTTTCTTACATTGCAAGGTTTGCTTTTTATTCTCAAAATCATTATTTTAATTTAAAATACGCCCTACAATACCGAGGTACCTTGGCACAATGGAGCACTCAACAGAGCACTCTGAAGTTTGTTCAACTGTTTAAGAAAACCGTGGGATACACACTATTTGAAATGTGTACATTACTGGATGAATGTACAGTGCGGTGACTTTTTCCTGTCACAGTTAGGGAGTATTGACACATAAGAGTATTGGCCAGCCTTGACCTTGGAAACGTATTGTGAGATAACTATAGAGAGGTGAATTGTCCTCCAAAGGACTGTGGGGAAACAGAAAGCTTCCTATCTAGGAGTAAGGGATTTTGTGTTGAAAATGGTTCTGTGATGCACTTTTGAAGTTAGAGGTGGCTAAAGCTACAGTATAAAGCATTTGGTCCTGGCGGACCTAGCTACACTTATATGGCAAAAAATGGGGACGCTGGAGTATTGTGGATGCCGTTCCCTAACCATATAGTCTTTAATATTGAGTTGATCCCTCTGTTGTTATTGTAAGCTCCACTCTTCTAATGAGGCTTTCCACTAGGTTTTGGAGAGTAGCTGCAGGGATCCTTGATCATTCAGCCACAAGGGATTGATGCCAGGTGAGGTGGTGTGGTGTGCAGCAGTGAAAATAAAGTAGCCAAAATCTACATAGAACGATTCTTATTTCTGATAATATCTATAATACAAGCTCATTTTAGAAGCTTGGAGAAACTACACGATAATGTCTAAATATTATTATAATAATATAAAATAAATATTAACAGTTTAGAGCAGTGTTTAGGCATGAAATGTGTGTATAGGATTCGAAGAGAACTCATTGTAACTTGTTTCTGCGCTGTCAAACAAATAATAAGCAGCCAATGGCGTCTGCCAGATTTTGTTCATTTATTAAAGTGGAACTCGATACTGATAATGTTGACAGGGATGCCTCCTCCACTAACACCACTGAGTCTAGTCCTTCTTTTTATCTGTGCATGGCTCAAATAACCTTTAAATATACTTTACACAGGAAGGAAGCTATTAAAGAAAAAAATCTATTTGAGAGATTTGACTCTAATCCTAATCCTGTGACTTTGACACTGTTTGGATCAATTGTAAAACGTAACATCATCAGCTGCTTACACTGATAATTCCACAAACGTTCAAATGCTGGTTCTTGAGATATCATGCACACAAGATGGGTACACTATATATGCACATAAGGGAAAGAAAATAAATATCTAAACTTTACCTATTTCTTTCTAGTCCTCTTTTCTGTCGCTCTTCGCTTTCACAGGCACCAATGCCATACGAAGGAACGGTAGGATAAGGAAGGCAATGATGAAAAAGAGGTGACCACAAAAATACACAGATGAATAAACCTGGAAAAGAAAATCGATAAATATAATAAAAAAAAATAAATATTAGTAAATCAAAAGACAATGCAAAAAAAAAAAGCAAACAGCAAGTGGTATACAGTATATGAGCAACACAGTACTTTACCTGATTTGAGACAGAGAACAAAAAACACCTAATGTACAGAGTAACTATTATGCAATATTTTGGTAATACTGTAGAGAGTAATTAACTTATATAAGTAAGTTAAGGATTGTATGTAAACCTTTTAAAACTCTGGGATATTTAGTGACTCACTTTAGTGATACTATATACCTAGTATGTAAATTATATAGGAACTACAGTGATGCTAATTCTAAATGTGTGATTGTGGAGGATGGATGTGTACACGCGAGTTTGCATACACCTTGCTGAATCTGTAAAGTTTGATCATTAAGAGAGATTAATTGAGAGAGGGACAGAGAAAAAAAAAGATCATATTGATTTCCAATTATTTATTTAGCTCTGCCCTTAATAAGCAATTTCTCATAACAGATGTTTACCTATAGTCCACAAGACGCAATAATAACTGCATTTACACAAAGGAGCCAGCTCTAAGGTTTCACATATGCTTCATTCTTAACACTGACTGCTGTTACCCGAATGAACTTTCAATGTTTTGTGATTATTATTTACGAGTCCTGAGTTTGTCCTGAGCAGTTGAACTGCCCACTGTTCTTTAGAAAAATGCTTCAGCTCCTGCACATTCTTTGGTTTCTAGCATATTTGGTTTTATCTATTATAAAATGTATCATAAAATCATATTATTTGTTTTTCCTGCATATTTCGTCCCCTGACAAGCAGAGGCCATATGATGAGACTTTTCACACTAAGGACTGCTATATAGAACTAATACAGAAGGTGCAAATATTCATTGATTCTCAAGAATGCAACATGATGCACTAAGAACCAGGGGGTGTAAACTTTTGAACAGGGCAGTCGGTGTAAATTGTAGTTTTTCTTCATTTTTCTTCTGGGAAACATACATCTTATGTAGGCAGTACTAAATGAAAAATATGAGCTTTAAACAAAATAATAACAATTTACACTGATCATCCTGTTCACTTGGCTCTTAATATTTAAACATAAATACAGTCTGCGATCCTCCGATAGGCATGTGTAAACTTTTGAACTGGTTCATTTGTGTTAATTCACTTTCCCTTACGTCTTGTGGACTATACACAGTATGTAAACATCTGTTATATGTATATACATATGTAAAATAGCTTATTCAGGGCAGAACTAAATAAAAAAAACAAAATGCAATTTTTATGGTCCCTTTACTTTTTTAATTGTTAACTATTTCCAAAATCTGGAAGGCTTATGCAAACTTATGACCCCAACTGTAAATAAGTAAATGACCACAAACACCACAGACAATTTAGCTCTCTATATTCTAAATCATGGATGTCTTTGACATCATTAGGGTTCAAACACAGGCACTGCTTCAGGTCTTCACCCACCTTCAGCCACTTGTCGTAAGTGAAGAGGCAGAATGCTACTAACGGGTAGCCCATGAAGAGCCAATGGATAAACTGCTGAACTATGTATATAAGGGGATACAGGGGGCTGTTTGCAACGGCCATCAACTTGGGGCTGTCCTTTATGATCGCCTGAGCCTGAGGGAACACAATCATGAAACAATGTTAACACACACCCTATAGTAGAGAGTTCCTAATCAGTGTGCATGTCGGCATGAACCACAATATTCAATTAACTCAGAAGAAAAAGAAGTGTACAGACTTTCAGACACCTAAAAATTACATATAATTGTAACATTTAAACCAATGCTTATTCAGTGCCTAAATAAACAGACTCATCAACCCTATTCAGCTGATCTTAAACAAAATGAACCTCCCTCTTACACAAAATTCATGAAGTGCTTTTAATATTTAATGTTGAACCAAGGTAAGCTCTTAATATACGTTTTTATAACTATTTGTATAACTCAATATCTGATTTGTAACTGCAGCAGTGGGTTTTTATAGACACTTTTTTTTTGTTTTTTTATTAAAATCAGCTGGGTTACCTGCTTCTCTACGTTGACAATTATGAACTCCAAGGAGAAACAGAGCAAGTAACCGGAGTGCAAGCCATGCCAGATCGCCAGGAAAAACAGTGTGGCCATCTGTGATGCCATCTTATTACCCAAAAACTTTAGCCTCTTAAAAATGTGCCTGTACAGAATTTTAATAACATGGAGACACAGAGATGAGAGGACAGCAGTAAAGAGACAAAATATCACAAAACTTCACACTAGTATTTTATACGATTATTACAGTCTCTCATTTCGTTAGAAAAAGTCGGTGTATACCTGGCCACCCAGGCGTTAGTGTTAATGTTAAAGGAGTTGATGGTCCCTGTGAAAAGCGGCGTGGTCTCGTATATCCACACTCTCATATTAGCACAGGCATCCCACTTGGCCTGTCCATCCTCACCGTGACCGTTGTAGCCGAGCCCAGTGAGGATACACACGCCCTCCTGTATTGAGCAAGTACAAAGGCAAGAAAGCACAGTTAAACCAGTTCCAGTGGAATGCAAAACTTAACAACCAGCTGTTTTTACTACATAATAACCCTAGGTGGTACCTGCAATTTATAAAGTCTACTTTCTTAAACGTTCAAAGACAGTCATGCATTAAAATGTGCAGACTAATAGATTAGACTTAGATTTTTTTTAATAAGCCTAGATGACAATCTGATTTGTGTTTTTATGGATTTCCTGCCACTGCATTACAGGCCACATTATCACATGCAAATCTAAAGATATCACACTTGTAAAGAAAAACACAGTTCTCAAGAAACTTTTTTTTTTAACTACAGAATCCATTCTTAGCACAGTTAAGACATGTAGCTATTGGAAGCTATTTGGTATGCTAGCTCTGATATAATTACAGTGCTATATGGCTGACAAGAGCACTTGTATATATTCAATATTAACTTCTAGGACTGAAATATTCACTACAACACTCTAAAATATGAATAAAGATAGTCATACAGAGGTCTAGAAGTTTTGTAAGCTAGGTGCTAACATAAACTTGAAGCTCCAGTAAAAGAGCTAGCATAAAATGCTAATAACTTTCTTAGAAGGAGTGATTAAACAAAGAGCAAGAGTGACTGAAAAATGAACACAAATGCCCTGGCGTGAAAGAAAAGCAAAAGGGACAATGATTAAACTAGACAATAACAGTAGGATGAGGGAGAGGGTTTAGAGCTAGTGCAAAAATGCCGTACATTTTGTATGCAGTGTTGTTGTTGTCAGTTACTACATATTTACCTATGGGAGTGTGTGACAGCAAGCTTTTAGCAATAATATACTGTATTATATATTAGAATATACTGAATATACTGCTGAATTATTAGTTATTAGCATGCCAGCTAACATTTAAGAAGTATAAAGCTGCTTTTATTTAGCCTTAGCTAATGTTTTCACAATTTCCCTTATTGCTTGGTGGAAGGGGAATTAATTTACCACAAAGAGTTTAAAGTGAAACCACTTTACTAGAATATTTCTTTACATAAAGGACTAAACTTTTACATAAGTCAAGAATTTTATTTGTGGTGAATATTATGGCAAATCTGGCTACCAGTCCAAAAACGTCTTCCTTCTAAAAATAGCTTTTATTGAAATACTAAACACAAAAAGCCAGTATTTGTATGTGCACATTACAAACTTACAGTTATCAGCCAGCAGGTCACATATTTGTACAGGTTTACTTTAGCCCACAGCAGGATATACACACATCTGTACCAAAATGGCTGAGCCTGGACAACAGAGTAAATAACAGTTACAGATATATTAAACAGTTATTATTATAGAACAAGATGAAAAAAAATCAAGTGCTCATATGAGTATAAAGACATGTAACAAATATTGCAAATAATTTGACCGTTATTAACACTGACCTCATATTCATCTGTAAGGAAATAGCTGTCTGGGTAATACGGCTGAAATATCATAAAGATAAGCAGGCAGAATGAACCCAAACAAAAGCGCTTTAATGCAGGGAACGTACTATGAGAGAGAGAGAGATAGAGAGAGAGAGAGAGAATAATAATCTTTCAGTACTGCAGTTCATAAGATTCATTTCATTATTGTATTATAACTGAGCCATGGACAGAGAGCTAACCTGTTTGGCACCTGCCCTGGACAGTCAGACATTTCTCTGGAAACCAGGCGCAAGTAGTTGCGCAGTGTAAACTGAGGTCCTACCAAGAAGCCACCGTAGAAGTACGAGAATCCACAAACCTCCAACAGAGACGGAGTAGCTGGAAGAGCAGCGGTCTTCTGCTCTGCGCTCAACTGAGACTAATGCACAGGGCAGGAAAGAGGAGACATAAACAGAACTTCATAAAAAGTTACCTGCATATCAATAAAAGTAAAATGTGGTATTTATCAAACAACAAGAAAGATATTTCACTAATATTACAATGGTCACTTAAGTGCTTTTTTAAGATGTCCTTTTTCAAATTTCAAATTTTATTATCATCATTCTAAAAAATTTTTTTAATTACCTAGAATTTCTGACATTAAATTTAAAATTTTAGGATTACTATTATTCAACAATTACTTTAATTTAAATATAAGATTACAAAACCTATTTCTAGACTCAAACACTTTTGCACACCAGTTTATATAAAGCTGGGTTCTAACTTTTTGTTTATTTTATAGTACATAGAAATTTACACTGTGTTTTAGGTCAGTGTCTAGCGAAACATGCTAAAATATTAAAAATACTAAATTACAAAGGCAAATGGTAATCCATAGTATATAAATACATGATTAACAAGTCTACCTAAGCTTATAAGTAGGTTAAGTTAGAAGGAACAGAAACACCTTCCATATTTAGTATTCTAAAATAACACACATGAATATCACAAATAAAAAGTGAAGTTACACAAATAACATAGATCCCGTTATGAAGATAGACAACAGTTGAAACATTAAACTATACAGGATGACTCAGTCAACTCACTGGTTCTTTTCCTCCATCATAGTAATCAAATGACAAACCTATGGTGTGAAGAAGAAAGCAAGGAAAGCACCTTTGTCAGTTAACCTAGTATTTGGTAAGGTGTTAAACGTTTAGCTTTCCGTGATAAATGATTCCAAAATATTTAAAGCTGACACTCTGAATAAACATATCAATAAGTTGAAAAGAACTGAGTTTACCGATGAGCTTGAGGGTGAGGACACAGTGGGGCATGGTCCACTTGATATCATACTCCTGTGTAGCTGTGTAGTAATAACCAATCAAGAGGTATGCCTGAGAGAGAGAGAGAGAGAGAGAGAGCGAGCAAGTGTGTGTGAGAGAGAGAGAGAAAATAAGAGAGAGAAAGAGAGAGAGAGCAAATGAGAGAGAAAGAGAGCAAATGAGTGAGAGAGAGAGAGAGAGAGAGAGCGAGGGAGCGAGAGAGAGAGAGAGGGCAAATGAGAGAGAGAGAGAGCGAGGGAGCAAGAGAGAGAGAGAGAGAGAGCGCAAATGTGTGTGTGTGTGAGAGAGAGAGGGGGCAAATGAGAGAGAGCAAATGAGAGAGAGAGCACAAATGAGAGAGAGAGAGAGAGAGAGAGAGAGAGAGAGAGAGAGAGAGAGAGAGAGTGCAAATGTGAGAGAGAGAGAGAAAGAGAACAAGTGAGAGAGAGAGAGAGAAAGAGAGAGAGCGCAAATGTGAGAGAGAGAGAGCAAATGAGAGAGAGAGAGAGAGAGAGAGAGAACAAGAGAGAGAGAGCGCAAATGTGAGAGAGCGCAAATGAGAGAGAGAGAGAGAGAGAGAGAGAGAGAAAACAAGTGAGAGAGAGAGAGAAAGAGAGAGAGCACAAATGTGAGAGAAAGAGCAAATGAGAGAGAGAGAGAGAGAGAGAGAGAGAGAGAGAACAAGTGAGAGAGAGAGAGAGAAAGAGAGAGAGCGCAAATGTGAGAGAGAGAGAGCAAATGAGAGAGAGAGAGAGAGAACGAACAAGTAACTTTAAAATTGAATGAAGTTGAAAATGCACTCTTATTTTGAAACATGTTTCAAGACAAATTAAAAAAAGGCAGAATTTCAAAAGGTGCCTTAAGAAAAAATTTGTTTAGATTCACAATGACATCGACAATGATGTTTTTAAATATACACAAAGAACAAACAGGGAAAAAGCGCTAGATTAAGTGTTTCAGGAAGAAGACAGCCAGTGACATCTAGGGGAACTTCATTCCACCACCACTGTGCTAGAACAGAGCAAGAATCTTGCTAGATGTCACTAGTTTCTTTTGTTTATATTTCAATTAAATTAACTGCAACCATAGCAAGGCTCATCAACTCTGCCCATTCTGCAGACCGCTAACTCATGAGCCGCGTAGAACATGAACAGAAGTGATGGAGGATGTTTTCACTGCAACAATTTCACCTCGCAGGAAGCACTAGACTCTAAAAGTCACAACTGTTTCCTTTAACTAATAAAGGAAATTATTATAATTAAATATTCCTTTAACTAAGTAGTTTCATAAATACTGAATATAATCTCTCTCACATTTTATATAATCAACTACTACTAAAAACTAATATATTGAATTATGCCTCTCTTTGACCCCTTAACCAGGCTATAAGGATGGGATGAGCCGAAAATAAACACAAAAATGTTGTATTGTGTTACATTTATTGAGTTACATATAGCGTGTCCTGCCTTACTATCAGCGTACTCAGAATTAAGATCATATAGTGACAGGTTTTGACTTTAGCCTTCAAAATGATCCACGGCCTTGAGCGCTTTTTGGAGAACTGTTTAAGAGATACAGTTTCCAACACTTTTTGTGTGATATTCGCTCTGACAATGAGCTCTTTTAAGGCTGACAATTTGTAGACGCCACAATATTTTACCCTGAAATTCATGTCTGGGGATAATTGAATGTGATTATCATAACTGCTTAGATGCATAATTCTGTAACCTGAAGGGAAATTAAACACACAAGTATTTTTTTTCCTTTTATAATTCTATCTATATTTTTCTCGTTTAATCTTAATTCTGTGATTAGTTTTGGTGCTGCCTGTGTCTCAGGGTTTTTCTTCCTCCAACTGTCACTTGTTATCGGTCAGTGTAGTATAACTGATGTCACTGTCTACTCTTTTAGCACCTCTGTGCATGAACAGCCTTGTTTCATTCATGAGCTGCTTTGCATAACAGTCTAATAAATAAACGCAAATGTAAAATGCAAAACGCGAGGTATCCATGTTCTATGCAGATATAAAAGACCATCGCTACACATTACATCTTTGGCTAATAGGATGTGTTGTCTGTATCTTAAATCAATTAAATTCAATATATTTGTGTTTTTAACGATGGACATCATCAAAAAACAGATTTACAGAAATATATAAAATCTGGATATACGTTTTTAGCGGTTTATCTCTAAGCAAGCCAGATATTTTGGAGGTGTGGAAAAAACACTGGGACTGAATGAGGAAGAAACCTTGATAGGAACCAGAATATAAAGGGAACCCATCCTCACCTGGGTGACACCAGAGAGTGGGAGTATAAATATTTTAGCTTCTTTAACTGTGTAGTATATGGTCAAAAATGCAATGATATACCCAGGAAAAACAGACATCCTGTTAAAGCTATCTTGTTAAAGTCATCAACTGTTCATAGATGACCATCTAGGGGTTTCTAGATGACCTTCCTCAGCAGCAGGTTGTGGTTTCCCTGTGATGAGAACTCCTACCAGAAATAATCAGATCCAGAGACCAACATCTACTTTAATTCCTAATGAATGGTTCACAGCCAGGGGAGCATTTTTTTTTAATTATCCTAACATGTTAATCTTAATTACAAATCATACTCTAATGATGTGAACACCATTGGATTCACCACTGAACAGATAATTCATCATAACAGACTAAGTTAAAGGAATGAGCCTGATGTTTATACACACAATTAGCATCTGTCTGATCATACAGTATGCAGAAATTATTTATAATTACACTGTCTGGCTTCCATTTTGAGTCTGGTTCCTCTTAAAGGGAAACTAGCTTGCACATTAGGGATAATAATGTGATATTTATATATGTCAATGCTGATTCGTGACATCGTCCATTGTTAAAAGGTCTATATAAATAAAAGGTTATCCATTTTGTATTAGAGCTGGAAGCGATTTCTAGAGATATCTTTAGCAACATGTGACCATTGCTATAATGAGTCCTAAGACGCATTCAGAAGAAAAATGTTGAACAGCTGTCACAAAATAGAAACCATGGTGGTGTAAAAAGTCTCTCACCATTTGGAATATAAAGCTGCTCAGGACACCAGTGATGGTTCTTCCCATAAGTCTCAGCAGCATGAACTGGATGATTATGCATAATGCAGAGTGATACACCTGAGACCCTGAAAGTAATACAGAGAAAAGGTGTGTTGGAGCAATCAGGTGTGAAAGGGCAGCTACATTTAACCCTCTGTGTACAGACTCACTCTCACAAGCAAGTAAACACGCACACACACGCACATATACAGTGGTGTGAAAAAGTGTTTGCCCTTTCCTGATTTTTTTTTTCCCGCATGTTTTTCACAATTTAATGTTTCAGATCATCAAACAAATTTAAATATTAGTCAAAGATAACACAAGTAAACACAACATGCAGTTTTTAAATGAAGGTTTTTATTATTAAGGGAAAACAAAATCCAAACCTACATGGCCCTGTGTGAAAAGGTGCTTGCCCCCTAAACCTGATAACTACTTGGGCCACCCTTAGCAGCAATGAGGAGGAATTTTTTACATTTGGTTTGATGTTCTTTTTCTAAAATGTGATGTTACCTTTACGCCAAATATAATGGGACACAAACCTTCCAGAAAGTTCAACTTTTGTCTCATCAGTCCACGGAGTGTTTTCCCAAAAGTCAAGATGTTTTCTGGCAAATCTGAGACGTGCTTTATGTTCTTTTTGCTCAGCAGTGGTTCGTCTTGGAACTCATTTTTGCTCAGTCTCTTTCTTCTGGTGGAGTCATGAACGCTGACCTTAACTGAGGCAAGTGAGGCCTGCATTTCTTTAGATGTTGTTGTGGGGTCTCTTGTGGCATCTTGGATGTGTCATCGCTGCGCTCTTGGTAATTATGGTCGGCCGGCCACCCCCTCTTGGGAAGGTTCACCACTGTTCCATGTTTTCTCCATTTGTGGATAATGGCTCTTACTTTGGTTCGCTGGAGTCCCAAAGCTTTAGAAATGGCTTTATAACCTTTTCCAGACTGATAGATCTCAAATTCTTTCGTTCTCATTTGTTCCCAAATTTCTTTAGATCTCGGCATGATGTGTAGCTTTTGAGGATCTTTTAATAATCCATTAATAATAAAAACCTTCATTTAAAAACTGCATGTTGTGTTTACTTGTGTTCATTTTGACTAGTATTTAAATTGGTTTGATGATCTGAAACATTAAAGTGTGACAAACGTGCAAAAAAATAAGGAAGGGGCATTTATACACACACACACACACACACACACACACGAAACAAGGTTTTCCATCCAGATCCAAAAGGTCTTAGAATGATCTGTTGCCATGTACTCTAATCACTCAGCTATCCATAGCCAGGGAAGTGGTGGCTCAGTGGTTAAGTCTAATCAGAAGGTCTGGGGTTTAAACCCCAGCACCATCAAATTGTCATTGTTCAGCCTGTGAGCAAGACTCTTATCCCTCTCTGCCTCAGGGGTGTTGCATCATCACTGAGCCTGTGCTCTGACCCCAGATTGCTAAGATGCAATGATGTGAAAAAAAAATACTGTCATTTTGCTTGTATACGTGATAAATGAAGGCTGTTAAATTTATTTTGTAAATGCAAATTTTTTAAAAAGCTGAATGGAACAGCCCAAGAAAAATATTGCAAAGAAATGAATGATTTCTATGGAATGAAGGAATTCTATATGATGGTGTTGGGGATGGAAGTCGTTTGTTTCTGCACTATATCTAACAATCTAGAGAGAGAGACAGACAGGCAGATGGATAGACGGATAGACGTGATGGCAGAGGACACTTATAAGCTGCTTGTACAAACAAATCAACTTCATTCACTGAGACTCTGACCTGAATATAATAGTTAATGAAAAAAATAAACAAACAAACATCAAATTCATCTTTTACGCCGCTGATGCTCTTTTCTTTCCGTGCACTCTTACAGTCTTTTTCATAGAAACACAAACTCGTTTAATATCTTTTGTCCACTTTTGGTTGGTTTTATAACTGCTAAAATGTCTGAATGAAAGCGCAGTCAGACACGGTAGGGAGCAAAAGGATTGAAGACACTGACAAACAACATTCAGACAAATAATCAGACAGTGAATAGACAGACCTGCTGTTAAGGCCAGGGCAGCATAAAAAAAAAATACAAATAAGCACAGGTTAGTGAATAATAACAACTTTTCACTGGAGCAGTAGTCAGTCTTAAGTCATGTCTCAAATCACACACTGTGCACTTGGACTATGTTCTTGGATAGTACACTATTTACCATCAGGTGCCAGTAATTTTGTAGGATGCCATTGTCCCACGTCAAACACATTTTGCACAGAAAGAAAAAACAACATATTATTGTGTTGTAGGTCATGTCACAAAAAAACACAGGGACAAGTGCCAAAATTTAAATATTATGCAATGTCCTAAATAGTTGGGCCAACCTTTTATACTGCAGGTTATCTACGCTGCCTCTTCCCCTGACACTACTTGGCACACTACGTCTTGTTACCTTTGAAATGTGCATGAACTTTGAGCTTTGAGACCTAGCTTTGGCAATTGCCTTTCCAGCATCCTTCTTGCTTGTGGCTTTACTGCATAAAGAGGAAATCATTACGACATTCATTCCTTAGTTTCTGTCCTTTTACAAAAGGGGAAACAGACTCACTGCGTTGGCAGACTGGGAAATATACCAAACTGAGATTAAAGTAAAAACATGTTTTAACCGATGACCAAATATTTGTGGACAACAGACCAGTCAAATTTATATGTGCTTGTTAAAAATCAAATTAAAGAATTAGTCACATATTTGATGTTAGAATAAACTCTGCTCTTCTTGCAAGGCTTGCCACTATGTCTTACGTTGCAGTAAGCATTCCAGTTCAACCCAAAGGTGTTCAGTGGGAATGAGGATAATGCTCTTTGCAGAACGCTCTGGTTTTCCACTGTAACCTTCATGTCTTCATGCTGGAACAGGTTTGAACCTCGTAGTTCCAGTAAAGGGAAAGTGTAATTCTACAGCATACAAAGACAGTCTATACAACTGATGACTAACATATGTGTGTATGTCTGTGTGTGTGTATGTGTGTGTGTGTGTGTGTGTGTGTGTGTGTGTGTGTATGTGTGAGATCACGCATGTATGGTCAGGTGTCCACATACATTTGGCCATACAGCACAGCTAATTCATAGCATCCATCCCCATTCTAAATCTCCTGCCTGTTTCCTAATCACTCCCTCATTTTTTTCCTTTGTCTCACCAAAGTTGAACACGGCCAAGGACAGGCCCGAGAAAACGTGAAATAGATGAATGACGGATGGAGACTGATGAAAGAGAAACTGCCGGTACACCAGCGCAAAAGGATAACCTGTGGAGAGAGAGAGATAGAGAGAGAGAGAGAGAGAGAGAGAGAGAGAGAGAGAGAGAGAGAGAGAGAGAGAGAGAGAGAGAGAGAGAAACATTTATTCCAACATAAGATACAATATAAGTAGAAAAAAAAACATAAACCTAGTTGCAAGAATATCTGAGGCAGGCTTTGCTCTAGATTTTCAGAACTGTTGAGAGAAATTACAGGCACAATAGATGTTCATACATGAGTCTTGACTGTAATTTTTATTACACAGATTGTTATTAACATGTTATTAGCTTAAATAAACACTACAGCAGTCCACACTAGCCAAACGGGTGTAACTTACAGTACTAGATCTGAACAGAAATGTAAGTGATTTAACAAATTAATTTTTCCTTTTGTGTTGAATTGTGCAGCATTTATTATTAAAGAGCAAGTTGACAAAAGCAAATTGGAGCAAGTCGAACAATAAAAAAAAAAAACAATATTTATGTTTACATCATAATTTATCTACAGTCCAACTCAGCACACATTAGAGGATGATCTGTACTTCTTAGAAAGCCAATCATGCATCTAAAATCAGTTTTTCTCAAATGGGCTACAGCTAAAAATTACACAACAAAAACTTCTAAGGGGAAAAAGTGAAGCCTATTAAGTTTTCCAGACAGCAATTTAATGTAATTAGAACTATGGAGGTTATAAAACTAATTAAAAATGTATTACATAATCAAGTAAGATTTACTGAGCTGGAACACACTTTTTAATTAAATGCATCTTGTTTGCTTTTAGGTTTGAACATAACTGCAGCTAAAGCAAAAGGAAACAAACGGCTTAAAAAATCATGCACCTTCTAGAAAAGAAACAAAAACTTCAAATGAAACCCAAACTCAAAAATAAGGGCCGAATTCCAACGGGATCTGAATAATTAACGGTTTTGTTGGAAAGACCCTTTCTTTCCATTTCCAAAATAGATCTAGCCAAGTTAAGTGACTTAATATATTATTGGTGTGGGGTTCTTTAGGCAAATAAGACTACTCTCTGTGTCTAGGCAAGCTTTTTACCTTCTTGGACTTTGTACTGAAACTCTGAAGCTAACTTTCATGAGTTCTTGGGTAAAGCCTGAGGGTACATGCTACAAATCAAGCAACTCGCCATAAACAGGTGATAATATCTGACAGCACCTCCCACTCAGGCTGATTGACAGATAAGACCATGCAATAAACCTTGCTGCCTATTTCACAACAGGTTACACATTTCAGCACATCCTCAAGCAAAAACCTTTTGCATAAATTGTTATTCAAATTTATCCCGACAGCGAGGCTATTTGACGTCCTGTTCGGATTTGTTGCTGCAGCATGCAGTTTCACTGGTAATATTAGTTCTGATAATCAGGTTCTAGCTAAACAACAAACGCTTCACAACTTTCCTGCAAACCAGATGTACTGCTTTTTAGACAAGTGCTTTTAAATGTGCTCTGCATTTCATACAATAGTACTTAGAGTGTTTCAGGGTGTGTCTCTATAGCACTAGATATAATGAAAACTTTACCAACTCAATCAATTGGATGGGATTTATTTTACCTGAAGTGATTTCTACCATCTTTTCACTAGGTAGCGACAGTGTAAGCTTTTCAGACGTGATAGCCATTGTGCAAAAATTACTCACGTGACCAAAAGACTACATTTCAGAGAGACTTTACCTCACCTCTTCATGTAAAATTGATCTTGTCTGAATACGACTATAAACAGCTAATTATCCTGATATGGAATTTTGCCTGATTTAGGAGTCACTTGAGGGTGTACTGAGCCTATTTATAAATTATACCCTTAGTGCACTTAAAAATATTCTAACTGGTTCTGAAAATATTGCTACCAAATATACTGAAATTAGCAAGGGGCAATAAAAGCCTTGGGTGTGTAATAACATGCCTTCTTTTCACTTCTGGTGTAACCATAAAACTGAAATCATAGGAATGTTAGTGAAAAAGTGTCCTCATGATCACTTGATGTAGTCAGAGAAGTTACCAAAGTGACATGATGTGAAATTGAACTACTGTATGTGATGCATGTCGAAAAGACAGCATAACAGAATGTCAGTAGGGAAGTAGAGGTTTCATTTCATTATAACTGCAAGGACACCCCAGTGGCCATGCCGGTGTCACGGCTCTGGTTCTGCCCCAGATTCATGCTCTGTGAATTCCACACAGCTTACAATCCAAAACAAACTAATCAACAATGAAGCATACCAAAAATATTGACGTCATAAATGCCGAACACGTCATCTGTTTGACAACGTGTCTCTATACAGATTTATGAGTCAACAGGTGACCTTGTGTGAAGAACATTTGCTGTAGCTAGAAAAGGCAAATGATTTTTGTTGTCTTTTGTCTTATCAAACTGTTATAGTACAAATGATATATTATACACACACACACACACACACACACACACACACACACACACACACATTTAATAGCTGGGCTTTAACACCGATTTTCATCAACTTATGAAACACACAAATAAACCTGTTTAGAGTGTAACAGAAAAAAATAAGGTTTAGAATAGTGTAAATATATTTGATCATCTCTTATTTGGTCTTTTTTCAACATGGGTCATACAGTGCAAATGCCCTTAGTTCTCTTAATGACAGCACATGGTGTGATATTTTGATCTCATTCATCAGCATGGCCATGTGTCAGACCAAAGTCTACACCTTTACTCATCTTCTGTCACTCAATCTCTCTGTCCAAAGTTTGATTCAAAATCAGCAGAGATACAACTTTACTTTTCAAGTCATTCATCTAAATAAAGTTTGTGAGAAAGTGAAATAGTGTTAGGAAGCCATTCAATGTGAAAGTGTCAGACTCGTGCTTGCAGGACCTGAGTAAGTGACTGGGTTTGCTGGGAGACACTGAGCCCTTGTGGACCTCCACGTACAGCAGCACTGCGTTTCATTCTGACCTGCTGTACTGAACACTACTAACACTACTCACAGCAGAAGCAGCTCTCTGACCTGACACAGGGTTTAACTCAGCTCACTAAGTTACACTGAACACAGCTGCGGTCAGCTCGTTTTCAGAAAACGGAACATGTATACAGTTTCATACGTGAAGAAGTTCAACTGTACTTACCTATTAAAATAGAAAGAATGAGTCGAACTGCCGATTCGGGTGAGCCTAAATATTCCGCCAGGTTCTCCAGCAAGGAAGCCGCCATGTTTAATGTGGGCGGAAGTGGCGCTGCCGGGAGTTTCCGTGATTATGTGCGGCAGCACGGTAGATCTCCGAGCTCTCTCACTGTCACACACACACACACACACACACACACACACACACACACACACACACACACACACACACACACACACACACACACACACACACACGTCTCCTGTTATGGTATTTCTGTTGTCTCCGCCTCTCCACAACACCACCAGCTGGCAAACGTCAGTTTAAATGAAAAGAATGAAGAACTTTTTACAGCCAGAGATTACTTCAGAATGCGAACTTAAATTACACCAATCTCACAGGAAACATTTATGAATACGATCCATATTCTGTTATTCACATTTCTGGCATTTAGCAGACACAATATTCAGAGTGACTTACAGTTTTATTTCTGTTTATACAACTGGGCAATTGAGGGTTAAGTGAAAGGCCTGGGATTCGAAATAATGACCTTCTGATCTGAATCGGAATCAGAATCAGGTTTATTATCAGGCCAAGTATGTACAGCCGTAAATAACACTATACTATACAAGACAAGACAATACAGACATAAATAACACTATACTATACAACACAAGACAATACAGACACTATACAAAACAGTAGTGTGTGTAACATATACTGATGATGTGATGACTGACAGTTCTGATAATGCAGTATTTATAGATATGAAGCAGGGAATATAATTATGGTGAGTTGTTAATCAGGGTGGTCTGGGGAAAGAAACTGTTCCTGTGTCTTGTGTTTTGGTAAACAGAGTAGTCCAACACATTCACTACTAGGCTACTACACCCCACATCCCCCTATTAAACTCTCCCCTATTGGCTCATTATTGAAATGATTATTTTTGTATATTTTTATGCCCCGGAGATTTTTTCCCTCCACGAGTTTAATTTATTTTATTCAGATTACATATTATTTCCAAGCAGCAGATACAGAAGGTGCAGGAAACAGTGGAATTAAAGATCCTAGTGCTACATAAATGCTACATAAAGCACAGAACTAAACGAGTCTGTGTATATATATATATATGTGTGTGTGTGTTGTTGTTGTTTTTACTTTACTTTTCAAGTCATTCATCTAAATAAAGTTTGTGAGAAAGTGAAATAGTGTTAGGAAGCCTTTCAATGTGAAAGTGTCAGACTCGTGCTTGCAGGACCTGAGTAAGTGACTGGGTTTGCTGGGAGACACTGAGCCCTTGTGGACCTCCACGTACTGCAGCACTGCGTTTCATTCTGACCTGCTGTACTGAACACTACTAACACTACTCACAGCAGAAGCAGCTCTCTGACCTGACACAGGGTTTAACTCAGCTCACTAAGTTACACTGAACACAGCTGCGGTCAGCTCGTTTTCAGAAAACGGAACATGTATACAGTTTCATACGTGAAGAAGTTCAACTGTACTTACCTATTAAAATAGAAAGAATGAGTCGAATTGCCGATTCGGGTGAGCCTAAATATTCCGCCAGGTTCTCCAGCAAGGAAGCCGCCATGTTTAATGTGGGCGGAAGTGACAAGATAATACAGACATGAATAACACTATATTATACAAGGCAAGACAATAAAGGCATAAATAACACTATACTATACAAGACAAGACAATACAGACATAAATAACACTATATTATACAAGGCAAGACAATAAAGGCATAAATAACACTATACTATACAAGACAAGACAATACAGACATAAATAACACTATACTATACAAGACAAGACAATAGACTTAAATAACACTATACTATACAAGACTATACAGACATAAATAACACTATACAAGACAAGACAGATATAAATAACTATACTATACAAGACAATACAGACATAACACTATACAATACAAGACAATACAGATATAAATAACACTATACTATATAAGACAAGACAATACAGACATAACACTGTACTATACAACACAGTACAGATGAGATACAATAGACAGTATGAGTATTAAATATGAATACAGAATATATGACGGATCAGTTATGTACATAAAGTGTGAGAAGTGCATGGAAGTGCAAGTGCAACACAAAGCTAAGTACATAAAGTGAACATGTGTAAAATAAAGTGCAAGACAGTGCAGTACAACATAAAACAATAATACATTCAATAGTTTAATAAACATGTTATTCAAGCTTGAAGATCTACTTTATTCAGGAAACACTTCAACTAGCACCCCTTTCCCTATCTTTTGCATTTATAAAAAAAAAAAAAAAAAAACTCACAACCTTTGACACATTTTCATTGTAACTCAATGTTTTAAACTCATGGTATCTTAAGTATGTAACCTAGTGAGCCAGCATTAATATGTATCCAGTGTTAGAGATTTAAAAGCACCTATGTACGTGAAAAATGTTGTAAATATAAATGTTATGATGTGCGACCCCCACGCCCCCTCTTGCCACGCCCCTTTTGAGAATCAACTAATCATCTGGTTAATAATAAAAATCTTTAGCTATTACTGTAGACAAACAAGAAGATGGTTGTATTGTTAACACGGCGTAAAATAACATTATAACTGATCGATTAGACAACTATACAACAGAATTATTAACTTCTTTACGTGCACTCGTATTAAAATAGAACTAAAACACACATTGATCCATTGAGTCAGTGTTAATGCACATAAACACACGCCTGAAACACCATATTAACGTAAAACACAACATAAATGTTCATCTAATGTTATAACCACCATAGGGGCTTTTTCCAAAAGGAAAAAACCTGCTAGACAAATACTAAAAGAGCAAATCTTCCTATTTCATGAATGCGCACGTCCCAGGTCTTGGTGACCGTGACAGGTTGCTTAGTGACGGTAGATTCGATGAGCCGTGTGTTAAATAATAATTGTTGAAATATTAAACAGTATAAATGTAAAATTTAATCGCGTATACACCTTCAAAGAGTGGTTGCAGAAAAACAAATCGTAAAAGATTTAAAAGAAACTGTGCGCGCAAGGACTTATGGGTAAACCCATTTTCGGGCGTTACGTCACACTGAATATTCGCGTTCATTTGAAGCACAAGCATGTGGGCGGGGCTTATTTTAAAGTTACACTAGCGTTTGGTACGTTAGAAAGCTGTTCATAATAAATGTATAAGTAAATGTATATGTTTCATTTACCCATATATGAGAATTGGAAAGAGAAAGTTTCCAGAAAAGTTTAAAATTAAAATAAAATTCATTATGTTAAAATATTGTAATTTCATAAAAATTCATGCACTTTTCATCTGACGCATTCAACTTATGATTATTCATTAGTTTATTTGTTTGTTTATGCACCAAACAGTCAGAATGTAACATATATGTTTGTTAAAATATTGTAAAAGTTCAAAGTCTGTTTTATTTATGTATTTGTGTGAAATTATGTTAATCGATTATGGCATTTGAAATTGAGTTATATTACCCTTTGAAGGAAAACATTTCAAGAAAAAAGCTGGTAAATGTTTCAAATGTCAACAGAAACTAACATAAAATAAACTAACACTAACTAAAATAACATAATATTTACATACTATATTTATTACCATATCTGGACAGACTTTTTTAAATACAAAAATTGAGCATTGAAAGCAAAATCATTACATGTACAAAGCTGTTTTTTCCCCCAATGAAATGGTGTACAGATAAATGCCTGCAATAAATGCCTGTGAAACCTATTTCTGAATTCTCCACAATTCTTTTAATATCAGTTATTCAAGTAGGCACGAATATTTCCTTCTCTTTGTGACTCCATTGTCACATATTTCAGGCTTTTCTTTTCAATCTAAAGAATGCACTAAAATAAAAATCAAAAAGTGAGTATAAATGTAAGAAATATTCTATGGGAATCTGTTGTCATCCATCAGCTCTGTGTCTCTGACAATGGATTTATTACATCTCAGCAAAACTAGAACACGCCCACAATTGCACACTCATATTTTAGGCAAAACGTTCTAGCAGCAATGTCTGTGTGTGTGTGTGTGTGTGTGTGTGTGTGTGTGTGTGTGTGTGTGTGTGTGTGTGTGTGTGTGTGTGTGTGAGAGAGAGAGAGAGAGAGAGAGAGAGAGAGAGAGAGAGAGAGAGAGAGAGAGAGAGAGATCTTTAATCTGCTCATCAGCCTGTTATAAAAGAGAAAATCAATAGGAAACTAATACTTTCCAATTACAAAGCATTTTAAGTTTAAGACAGGGTTCGGCAACCCGCGGCTCCGGAGCCGCAAGTGGCTCTTTCATCCCTCTGCTGCGGCTCCCTGTAGATTTGGAAAATAAATATTTAATTTAAATTTATTTTAATTGGTTAGTTTTTTTTAATGTAATTCTAAATTCTAAGATCGTGATGCTCTTGTGACATTAAAATAAACCGTGTTTAATTTTTTTGTCGCTCAAAATATGCGTCATAACTGCCAACTTGCGAAATCCGACACACAGAAGCAGACGCATTTTTGGTTTGCTGCAGCCGGCAGGTTAAAGTTTTGATGTCATTCAGGACTGTCAAGTGTCACGCATTTCGGTCTTTTCTCACGCTCTCCAGCCACACCATCGTATTTCTCACGCAGAAAAACATTTTGACTATTTATCACATATTTAATATGCCGCAGCGCCAAAATGTATCAGTCCGCACCGCTGTCTCTATGGGACCGAGCAGGAATCCAGCGCGTCTCAGTTCTTAGTCGAGCCTGACACTTATCAGCCAATCAAAAAAAAAAAGAAGCTACACAATAGCCAATCAGAAAATAGCACTATCTGGGTAAGATTTAACGCAACAACCAATGAAAAAAAAAGGGGGTTGTGGGGGAGGTTGGAGATGTCACGCTGAATACGAAGAGGACTCAATTATACATTGAACATTTTATTTGAAAGTAACCTTCAAACCAGCATATTTTTTGTTAAGGTTAGTTCAAAATGTTCAAAATATTTTTGTTTGCCTGCAGAAATAAAATTTCGTTTACACGGTAGCAGATCATTGATTTCATAAATGCAACACACTACAGTTTTTTCTATACTATCCATAAAGGTAAAAAACAATATATGCAGTGTTATCTTCATTTTAGATGTCAAAAGGGTTTTGTGGCTCCCTGTATTTTTTTTCTGTGCGAAACGGGTCCAAATGGCTCTTTGAGTGTTTAAGGTTGCTGACCCCTGGTTTAAGATGTCATCTTTCAATCAAACACTAAACCCCTTCTTCTTTCTGCCAGCCTTCTTTTTCTGTATTGTGACAACGGATACTAGAAAGCCAAAACATAAACAGAATGCATTATTATTATTATTATTATTATTATTATTATTATTATTATTATTATTATTATTATTATTATTATTATTATTATTATACATGGTATTTACATGAAGGGTACAAATCCACAGAAGCTCTGTGTTGCCACACAAGAAAACAAATTTCTCTCAGTGTCATTATTCTGAGAAATGAGAGCTCCTGGAGTTACAGTGTCACACCTGTGGATGTCACATGAAATGGGTTAATGCAAATAAAAGTGGAAAATTTTCATTGAACTATTTCTTACATTATTATCTTCTTATTCTAATTAAAAACATGATAAATATGAATCAAAGGGTAATTTAAAAACTTAACATGGAGGGGGCACGGTGGCTTAGTGGTTAGCACGTTTGCCTCAAACCTCTAAGGTTGGGGGTTCAATTCCCGCCTGCACCTTGTGTGTTTAGAGTTTGCATGTTCTCCCTGTACCTCGGGGGTTTCCTCCCCCAATCCAAAGACATGCATGGTCGGTTGATTGGCATGTCTGGATAATTGCCCGTAGTGTGTGATTGCGTGAGTGAATGAGAGTGTGTGTGTGCGCTGCGATGGGTTGGCACTCTGTCCAGGGTGTATCCTGCCTCGATGCCCGATGATGCCTGAGATAGGCACAGGCTTCCCGTGACCCGAGAAGTTCGGATAAGCGGTAGAAAATGAATGAATGGGTGAATGAACTTAACATGGAGGATTTTCAAATTATGTGTCAAGAAATAATGAATTGCAGTTAGCTTATTTCCTGGATACTCATTTATGGCATTTGGTAGACACCCTTATCCAGAATGATTTTTATACAAATGAACAATTGAGTGTTAAGGTTGAGGTGAAGAGCCGAGGTTGGAGATGGTGGTGACAAGTGTCAGGAGTTTTCTGTGACAGAAGAGTGTCAGCAAGAATCAAAGGAAAGGTGTAGAAGACAGTAGTGAGAGCAGCGATACTGTATGGGTTAGAGACTGTAGCAGTGAGGAAAAGGCATGAGGTAGAGAAGGAGGTAGCAGAGATGAGGATGTTGAGGTTCTCTTTAGGAGTGACGAGGATGGACAGGATAAAGAATGAGCACATCAGAGAGACAGATCAGGTTGGCTGTTTTGGGGACAAGGTCAGAGATGGTTTGGACATGTACAGAGGAGGGAGATGGTTATATTGGTAGAAGGATGGTGGAGATGGAGCTGTCAGGTAAGAGGTTAAGATGAAGGTGAAAGAGGAAATATATAGATGTGCTAAAAAAGGACATGAAGTTAATTGGTGTGAGAGTAGAAGATGCCGAGGATAGAGTAAGGTGGAAACAGATGATTCGCTGTGGCGACCCCTAAGAGGAAAAGAAGTAGAAGAAGAAGCTTCTCTTACCTTGTGCACATTCTGCTTATTTTCTATACCAACATGTATCATTTGCCATTTGCTTATGAAGCATATAATATACTATGTAATGATTCAGTATTAAAAGGTTTTGTTTATGGATGTTTGAATAGAAGCTCTCAGGTGATTAAATGTCAGGAAATTGCACTTCTGCTTATTTTCTATCTCATTATATTTTCATTATCAAAATATACTCACTCAAATCATTCTACTTTTGACATTTTGATTGTTCTCATATGGGTTTCCTACAGGTTCTCTACCAGCAAAAACATGTAAGTATGTGTACAGGCTACAGTGTCCCTGAGTTTGAATGAATATGTGCATGGTGCACAGTGATGGTTCTATCTCTGGCTTTTGCCCAGGGTTGCCTCCTGGATTGATTGGCTCCAGATATCCAGAGACACTAATTAGAATTACACAGTTACTGAACATAAATAAATAAGTGAGTCTCATTGGTGTTGTGACAAACTCACACCGGTTGTGACTTTCCCTCCGGAAACTGCAGTTGTTTGCTATTATTCTCGTGCTGCCCCCTACTGTTCAAAATGCAACAATTCACCACAATATGGTATGCTACACACTGCACTCAAACTTCAACAGTTCAACACTGGACTATACACATACACACTGCATTCGTACTGCATCAATACACACTGGACTATACACACACACTGCATTTAATTTAAAATAACAATCTATCTGACAATAAGCTATCGGTACCACAGGACATTTCTGTATCTGTACAGTCTGTTGCACCTTATATATATATATATATATATATATATATATATATATATATATATATATATATATGTGTGTGTGTGTGTGTGTGTGTGTGTGTGTGTGTGTGTGTGTGTGTGCATGTGTGTGTGTATATATGTATGTCTAGTAGTACTGAGTACTGACTGAGCACATTCCTTTCCACATTTTCCGCATTTGCACATTTAAACTGGTACTAAGCATTTTGCACATTTTTTTAACCTGTTTGTAAATTGTTCTATTTATGTTTCTTAACTACTGTATGTGAATGGTTCTGTAATTTCTGGAGCTCGCTCCCAAGAATTTCACTCGCCATTGCACATGTGCTGTGGTGATGTGACAAGGTGACTTGACTTGACTTGACTTGACTTGAGGTTATATTAGTGGCTTTCATCCGTTTCTGTCCAGTAAAGTTACAGAACAAGTATTAGTATATTTATAGTGTAAGAATAGTGTATTTGTTATGTATAGTTGTAAAGTACAGCACAAAGTTACAGCACAAGTATTAGTATCAGTGTTGTACTAGAAAGCAATACTTGAGTAAAAGTACAAGTATCGTACTAGAAAAAGACTTTGGTAGAAGTGAAAGTCACCTTTTAGAATATTACTCAAGTAAAAGTCTTAAAGTATCCGATATATACTGTACTTAAGTATCAAAAGTAATTTTCTGATATTAAATGTACTTAAGTATTTGAAATAAAAGTAAAAAGTAAAATTTCAGTGATTTTCGGTAGGCATAAGAGCAGGGGCGGTTCTAGGATTTCATCTTTAGCCCTCAGTGAGAATTTAAAACAAGAAGTTTTATATTATATATTATATGACTACATAGTAAGCCAAAAGTTATGGTATTATTAAATGGCAAAAGTGGACACTAACATTTTATGCATGATGTAATGATGCCAGTCTTGAATCAAATCAGTTCATGTATGTGTACATTCTCTACAAACAGTGTGTGTCCAATGAATGCAGTCATTAATAAAAAAAAATATTCACAAGACAAAGACGAAATCAATAAATGTTATTTTTATTTAGTATTGTATGGATTGTTTGCATTAATATTTTGTTTGTGCTACAACTCTGGTAATAAGAATAGTGAAATGTCACTGCTTTTGTTTGCCGTATTTGCAGCTTTCAGCCGATTAACGTTATGCCTCCAGACTGCGCGTGCACGCTGCGCGTGCCTTTGCTTCTCCGTAGAGCGTGCGTACTTGCGTAATACAATCTACGAGCAGTGATTCCCCAAACCACCTTTATTGCAGTCACAAACATTTCTTCTGATTTTATTTTGTAGTAACGAGTAACGAAGATGCTTAGTGGGAATATAACGGAGTAAAAGTATACATTTTATCTAGGAAATATAGTGGAGTAAAAGTGAAAGTTGACATAAATTTAAATAGCGAAGTAAAGTACAGATACGTGACATTTCTACTTAAGTACAGTAACGAAGTATTTGTACTTCGTTACATTACAACACTGATTAGTATATTTATAGTATAAGAATATGTGTTTTTGGTATGTATAGTTGTAAAGTACAGCACAACTATAAGTTAATTAATAGTATAAGCACAGTGTTTTTGTTATGGATAGTTGGTACAGTTAGAACAGAGTGTGTGGGTCACTATTATCCTTATTGGTTTTTTTTTTTTGAGTGATTGCTGGCTTAACTCTCCCCTTCCTTATAGTTAGTCTGCAATTCAAGGGCCTGTTACAAAGTCTTCCATGTCTGTGGACGATTAGTTTTAGTTATGTTTCCACGTTCATGTTCTCGAAAGTCGTACAGATAAGGATGTTTATTCATCCGTGTTCAGAACACTTTTTTTAATTGTTTATATTAATGTCTCATTGTCATGTTGGACTGTGTGTGTGTGTGTGTGTGTGTGTGTGTGTGTGTGTGTGTGTGTGTGTGTGTGTGTGTGTGTGTGTGTGTGTGTGTGTGTGCGTGCGTGTGTGTGTGCAACCTTACTAAGAGACTCTGTTAATGTACATGCACACACACACACACACACGCACATACACACACACACACACACACACACACACACACACACACACACACACACACACACACACACACACACACACACACACACACACACACACACACACACACACACACACACACACACACACACACACACAACACACACAGACATCCGCCTCACTAATCTTTCTGGATATGGTCCATTGAATTAAGTACATCTAAAGGAAAGTACTGCTAAAGGAAAATAATCAGTGTTCCATTAGTGTTAAATAAGTCTCAATTTCAATATGTTTACAATTCTATATTTAAAAGGCAGTTATACTTTAATGCAGTTTAACATCTAAACCTATTTATTTTTAGTAGCATTTTGTTACTGTAACACTGTTCTGTTATATTTAAGCTTCTTATTTAAGCTTCTCGCCATGTTTTTATTAGGGGGCCAAGCACAGAGGATGCATAGGCAGGCTATTGTTATTCTAATTTTTGTTGTAGTTGTTCCTCTTCTTTTTTTTCTTCTTGTTCTTCTTGATGTTCTTTTTCTGTCTAGGGTGGCTGTCACCACATAGAACCAACTGTTGAAATGTTTTGAAATTTGGGGGTTTGATTCCTGCCTCCGCCTTGTGTGTGTGGAGTTTGCATGTTCTCCCCGTGGGGGTTTCCTCCGGGTACTCCGGTTTCCTCCCCCGGTCCAAAGACATGCATGGTAGGTTGATTGACATCTCTGGAAAATTGTGTGATTGTGTAAGTGAGAGTGTGTGTGCCCTGCCATGGGTTGGCACTCCATCCAGGGTGTATCCTGCCTTGATGCCCGATGACATGTGAGATAGGCACAGGCTCCAAATTTGGGCCATAACTTTTTAAATGTGTATCCAAAAAATTGTAAATTGTTTACTTCTACCAAATCAGCTAAATCTACCAAAACAATTGTTGCATGTCTGTAAATATATGGCATGTCAAGTCAGACTTTGGCACATACACTGGTTCAGGTGCAGACATCAATACTAGTGCAGAGAGGGTCTTGGGCACAGACACCAATTCTGGAGCAGACACCGGTTTGGGCACAGACACTGGTTTTTAGTGCAGACACTGGTTTGGGCGCAGACACCAATTTGAGCAGAGACACCAATTCTCAGATTCTGGCACAGACAGGGTCTTTGGGACAGACACCGATTCTGGTGAAGGTAGTGTCTGTGGAAAGACACCATTTCAGGCAGAGACACTGGTTCAGGCACAGACACCGATTAGGGTGCAGACATGGTCTTATGCACAGACACCAATTCTGGTACAGACACCGGTTCAGCCACAGACACCGGTTCGGGGGCAGACACCGATTCTGGTGCAGACACCGGTTCTGGTGCAGGTAGGGTCTCAGGCATAGACACAGGTTCTGCCTCAGCAACAAGTTTTGGCACAGACAGTAAACACCAGTTCGTGGTCACACACTAGCTTGGTTACAGACAGGGTCTCATGTGAAGACCTGGCTCTTCCTCCCCTAAGTTCTCGAATGGTGATTTCTCAGTTACAATCATTAGGGTCCTGAATTCTAATCTGTAGAAAATACAGGTTGGAGTTAAATTGTGAATCTCCTCAAGATAGTTTAGTTGTGAAACATCTTGAGTTAATATGTGAAAACACTATTATAAGAAAAATAAGCATTTTTTTCCTGTAGTGCTTTTTTGAGTTCTTAACAGTGAAGGGTTGTACTCAGGGTAGTGCTGGTTTCTTCATGGGTCCAATGCCCTTTGCCATTACTATTTCCATCTGGAATGTTGTATTTTACTCATGCAGTCACTATGAAAATAAACCTGGTGTTGGTGGCATTCACATGTGTAGAAAATCCAATAAATGGCTTTTTACATAATAATAATAATGATACTACTACTACTACTACTACTACTACTACTACTAATACTAATACTACTACTACTACTACTACTACTACTAATAATAATAATAATAATAATATAGAATAAAAAAATTCTATGTTTCCATTGATAAACAGTACGAGTTTGGCAACCAGCAGTAGAAAACCCCATTGGAGTCTCATCGACCGGTGTGCACTCTGTTGGGCATTGATCTGCATGGAAAGCCAGTGACTCATGGGAGTGCTGTGGATGGGGTTGCCTGGAGACTGTCACACCTTCTTTGGTTGGGTCTTCATCAGCGGACATTTGAAGACTTTGGCAGGAAGGAAGTATTGTTGGGTCTGTGGTAAACTTGGAAATTGCGCTAACCCATTAGTTCCTCAGGAGCTCTTGGTTGCTTAATTCCACTCAACTACTAACTGTTGTAGAGAGGGAACTTGGTTCCTCCCAAGGTTTCTTCCTCATACAATAAATATAAAATTTCTCATTAGCAATTTTTGAAGGGGGACACAAATAATACAGTCTAATTGTACAGATAAAGATATGTCCCCACAGTGAAAAACTTTGCTTTTATCATTATTATTGTAGCATGGAGACTGCGTCATTATGGTTATTTTCAAAGTTTTTCTCAGGTTCAATGACAAAGCAGATTTTTCTTCAAAACTATTTATTGCATTGTGTGTGTTGTTTACAGTTAAGCCATCAACATACAATAAAATATAAACATGGCTGTTATTGTGAGGAAAAAATATATAAAGTAAGTAATGTTTTGTAACAAAATCAATTATTAAATAATCAATTTACAGTAAGTGAGATGACCTGGGAAAGCAAGCTAAAGCAAACTTTAACATTTTTATTCTTCTATACTGATGTAAAGCTGCTCTGAGACAATGTGAATTGTTATAAAAGTGCTATAAAAATGTGCATCACATCAAGGGGAAGTGCACATGGAACTTGTGGTGTGTATGAATTATAACACACACAATGACTTCAGTCCTGTTGAAGGCCAGTGAGTTGTCTGTAGGTGGCGCTGTTTGGCTCCTCTATATAAACCCACTGCACTGCCTTCACATCGCTGTCTATCTCTCCTCTTGAGGTCACCTTACCTTCACTAAAACCCGAGCAGATCGTGTTGGTGGTTCACCTTATTACAATCATGACTGGCAGGAAGTTTTTCGTTGGTGGTAATTGGAAGCTGAACGGTGATAAGAAAAGCCTTGGAGAGCTCATCAACACCCTGAACAGCGCAAAGCTCAACGCCGACACCGGTGAGGACATAAACATGTTCCAGTGACCGTCTCCTGAACCAAACATCATTCTGTTATGAGATAGAAAGCTAGTTAATGTACAGCAGCGAAGTTTAATAACTCATTTACGCCGTTGTGTCAAATCCCTATATAAAATCGATTTAGAATTGAAACCCGTCCAAACTCTCGCAAGCTGTATTGTAGCCACATTCAGCTAATGCTAATAGACAGTTATTCAAACGGGCTTTTAAAACGCTCAAGTTTTCACCGAAACAAAATGTTTACATTCAGCAATCTTCTGTTCGATTAGCATAGTATGGCTAAACCTGACTGGACGGCTACATGCTAACGGAGCAGCTATCTGGCTAGTTAGAGTTAGCATGCGACCCAAGGTCGTGTGTGTCCTCAGCGTGTGAGAGTGTTTGGCGTGTGTTTTAGGGAGTAAAAGGATTGTTTGGAACATTAAACATCCGTTTAATTGCAAATAGTGTCCACAGTCGTGGTTTTACAGTGATGCTGTAGACAGGCCTGAGTCGAGGCTCCTGGTGGGTGTGTATTGAGGTGTGTGTGTGTGTGTGTGTGTGTGTCAGTCAGCACGTAGCCTGTGTCAGACCCAGGAAACTAACAATAAATTGTTTTCTCAGCATCCGAATGTCTACAGAATATGCACACGTATGCGTTTGTCGTTCCCAACGATAAAAATAATAAGTTTATCTGTAATATTCTGGTAAAATTCAGTTTCAGCCGTAAATATGTATCTGTCCATATTAAGAGATCTTGTAGTCTTCACAAGTCATTGTGATTTTGCCAACAAAGTTATCAAAATGAATCAACTTGTTGTTGTTTTTTTTTCCGTTTTTTTTTCTTCTAAAAATGTCAAAACGTCTGTTTGCTGTTCACTGGCGCGCGCGCGCGCACACACACACACACACACACACACACACAGACAGCTGTGGACTTCAACCAGCCAAAGCAAAGTTCAACATGTCTTAACATTTCTTTTCTATCAGGCACTCTTGCAAGTCCAGAGAATTTATATTGTTTGGGTTTATTTTTTTTTAAATAAAGGAGAGAAGAAAACACATTTTTAATCCTGACCTGCCTGACCTTTATATTCCAGTTGCTATTTGACCCCTGATTCTTGTCATGCTAAGCAACCTTTTTGCTGATGACTTCTGACCTTTTGACAGTTAAGACTAGGATGTGTGACCTTTTAAATCAGTCACTGCTGGGTTTAATTTAGATTTGGCTTTACCCAAGATAGTCTTGCGAATAGCATGTGCTGATCCCTGTCTCCAAACGGCAGTGTAATGAGGACAGTGGGCACAAGGAATAGTAAGGGTTATGCTGTTATTCGCACAAGGGGGGTTGAATTTGGGTGTATGGTTTGCCAGTCGTAGAAGTGCACTATACCTTTAAATGAATAACCAAACCTAACATTTTTAGCTTTAACATAGCATATTAGGATAATGCTCTACATGCTACTACTGTACCACCCTGCTTCACTGTAGGCATCGTGTTCTCAGGCTGATGGCATAAAGCACGATATTTTGAGGGTAACATTTGTAGAATCTTCTCTCTCACACATTCATATAATATATAATTTCATATGTTTGAGTTACCTGCAGGCTTTTGGTTTCTTTTCTTTTTTGGTCACAGACCTTGTTTATCATAAAGCTACACAAAATCAAGTCTATTTCAGTTTAGTCTTTTTAAGAAATGGTTGTTTCTTAATCCTTGCACATGACTGATACAAATATCTATAGCAACCCTTTAGAAGGCTGGATCTAGTAAGCGCCCAAAGAAGCCTTTCTACAAAGTCAATCACCTTGTAGTTTGTTACATTGTTTGCTTATTATTTTGGTTTAATTACGAATCTAACAAATGCCTTATTTGTACGTCTCTAACCATTTCACACGTTTTGAATGTAAAATCTGCTAGCTTTTTTTTTTTTTAGTTCTTTATAAATTTTGTTTTTTTGCAGATGTGGTCTGTGGAGCTCCTTCCATTTACCTTGACTTTGCCAGGTCCAAACTTGATCCTAAAATTGGTGTGGCTGCACAGAACTGCTATAAGGTTGCAAAGGGTGCCTTCACTGGAGAGATCAGGTACAGGACCACACATGATGGATTCAGAAAAAGAGAAATTTTTTTTTTTTTCTCCCCCCCTCGCTCAGTTCTTTCTTTCTCCCCGCAGCCCTGCGATGATTAAGGACTGTGGTGTGGAGTGGGTGATTCTGGGACACTCTGAGCGTCGTCACGTGTTTGGAGAGAGTGATGAGGTACTTCACCAGAAATTACTCAATACTTATCAGTGATTGCACAAATTATGCTATGAAATCAAGATCACATGTGTAAAACACAGGTGTTTTTGCACTAATCCTTGTAGCTTATTGGCCAGAAAGTAGCTCATGCTCTTGAGAGCGGCCTAGGTGTGATCGCTTGTATTGGGGAGAAGTTGGATGAGAGAGAGGCTGGCATCACTGAGAAGGTTGTCTTTGCACAGACCAAAGCCATCGCAGGTAAATGAATGATTCTTGGCTGTTAAGTTTAAAAGGGATCAAAAGATTAGAATTAACTATTGCTTTGTTCTAAGTGATGTGATCTGTCAAATTCATGCCAATTACCTGTGATGAGAGCTTCCTCTTGTGTTGTAGACAATGTGAAGGACTGGAGTAAGGTGGTGATTGCTTATGAGCCTGTCTGGGCCATTGGCACTGGTAAAACTGCATCGCCACAACAGGTACAACCATTAGATAAGCAGACGTCTACAAATCTGCTGCCTGTAGTTCTGTGATCATTTTCACTTGCTTTGTGTAGGCTCAAGAAGTGCATGATAAACTCCGGCAGTGGATGAGTGCCAACATTTCTGAGGCTGTTGCTAACTCTGTTAGGATAATTTATGGAGGTAAGGGGTCACTATTTGTGTTCCATATAAATTTCATTGATCAGTGATTGGTTCAGGTGAAGACCATTGAAGCCATTTCCATACATTTCAGGTTCAGTTACTGGGGCAACCTGCAAGGAGCTGGCAGCCCAAAAAGATGTGGACGGCTTCTTGGTGGGTGGAGCTTCACTGAAACCCGAGTTTGTTGATATAATCAACGCCAACGCATAAAAGAAACTTCAAACTAAGTAGCTGAGGAACAACTGCCGCTGACCTACGCCCATCTCGCCTCCATTCTAGTCCTAGCTAAAGCACTTCTGTCCCATTCAAACTAAATCTTTATTTCCCTTCTCTCCAAGTATTTCTGTGCTGCTGCTCCTGTACCAATTTACATTTAATTTTGTGCATTGTTTTGTCCATGAAAGAGATTTAGTCTTGATGTGATTGGCACTTTTATGTGAAGGCAGTATTATTACACTGAAGGAGATCATGTCAACTCTCCACATTAATACTACCACCTACATGGATTAGAGGAATTAGCACTGGGCTTTTAGGCCATGCCTTTAAATGCCAAAATGTTTACCAGCTCTTTTTGTGCATATACTGTCACTTTTGTGTGTCTCTTAAGTCCATAGAATTCCCCCTTAATGTATGTTCTGTGACTTGTTAAGTTAACAACACATCAACTGCTCTCTGGCCACTGGGTCAAGAAGCTGTTCATGATGCGTCATAACCAGGCACTGTAAGGTTAATGCAAGTAAGAAACTTGTAATAAATGGTTGTGGATAAAACAAAACCCATTGCTGTTGGTTTTATTCTGTGTATAATCTGATCTATAAAATGGTACGAGTAGGTACTTAAGTGTCCCAATTATAGTCATTTTAAAATGTCTTGAAATACCAAAATCATTTAAATCTGAATGGCAAATTCCGAGCCTCCCACTCTGAAGCCCAATCTATACAATCAACATCCAGCTCTCAATGCTCTGAGACTCCTTCGTATAATCTACTAAAAGGGCTTGGAAGTCAATTTTACATCGGCCTTCTTCAGTGCTGGGTTTGTTGTGCCACTTTTGGTAGGGTGAGTTCAGTAATCATATATTCATGAATTGTGTCTGTTTTATGGGAAAATAGGGTAGATTTAAAAACTACAGTGAGATGCAAAACAGATGGATTGCTGAAGGGCCAAATATATCTGTTGTGCACGCCATTCTGTAAGGGGAATCCCTACGCATCCCTGCAGCTTTCTGTCACTCCCAGTGGGACTTCAGCTTCTGTAGTCCATTTTATTCCAATAACACTCCATGACTAGCAAGAAAATGATCACTGTGTTAAATTTTAATCACAGGTACTAACTGCCATTAATTAAGGCTAGACTCTGGGCAAACCCTAAGTGACTTCCTATTTAATTAGTGGAAGCTTTGCTGTTTGTACACTAGAGGGCAGTAACAACTCATTCACAATATTGCATAAATAGAGGCCTGCTGGTGTTAACCATCATTATAGAAATGTTGTAGCTTATTGTTAATTCCAACCTGCTTTTGAGCACAAAGTTTGGAGCTATTATTTGAATAGCTAGAATGTAGGGATCAAATTATGAAAAAATACTAAGGAGTAATGTTTTCATATCCTTTCAGACAAATGTGTTAATTCTGAAATTGTATACTAATTAAGAATGACAGGGTTTTGGGGTGGTGTCTTCTCATTGCCAGGATATTAACAGAATAAAAATATAAGTGAAGTGTGATCTGGACCTCATAAATGCAGATGAATAAGGGACATCTTTGGACTCTGATTACATTTCTAGCATTTGGCAGATGCTCTTATCCAGAGTGACTTACAGTACCTCATTTTATTTTATACAATTGAGGGGAAAGGGCCTTGCTCAGGGGCCCAAGAGTGGCAGCTTAGTGGACCTGGGATCTCACAACCTTCTGATTGGTAGCACAACACCTTAACAACTAGGTTAAGGCTACCACATGCCCATGATTAGTGGGGTGAGTTTGGATGTACACTGTATGGTCATAAGGAGGTCACAAATACTGAACACCTCCCATTCCAAAAACACGATTATCTATATAGAGTTAGTCTCCCTTGCAGCACTAACACCCGCCACTCCTCTGCGTAGGCGTTTCACATCATTTTAGAACATGACAGACACCACATGTGAACGTTGAGGTCAAGGTTTTCTGCATAGCGGCCATAAACTTTAAATGTAGCCATTTTACATCAGTTTACAACATCTTGTTGATTTCAAATGATCATGTTTTACACAACCACACACAAAAAAATTAATTTCTTTGATTTATTATTTCAAGAGCAGTACAATATATACAGATAAAGTATTCACAAGTGTTATAATTGTCCTTTAGCTCAAAGCTGACGTTCAGATGTTAAACGTTTGAGCTGTAAGAAAAGGCAGAGAAGCAATCAGAAAATGCGGGAAATACTTACTGCCGAACACACATACGTGACCCTTACATAATCGTTATAAAGCACATGGGGGAGGAGAGAAAATAAAGGAGAAGAGACGAGAACGAGTTAAAGAACACAACCTATAAGAAGTGAACATCACCAAAGAGGAAAGGCATCAAATAAAGCAAAAACAATTACTATGGAATTAAAGAGATGGGAAGCAGTCAAATCAGAAGAGGACCAGAGGGAGAGCGCACAATGCATTTACACAGAGGGATGGGACCATTAGAAGAGGCAAGGAAAATAAAGTATTATCTTACCACAAAACAAACAAGAACTGTTAATCTATGGGTAAACTTTTTTTTAAATGATTAATTCTTATATAAAGCATTTAAGCTAAATTAAATTTTTACATTCACTTGAAAACAACCTGGTGAAGGAGGATATCTGCAAATGCTACACTCCGATGTGGCCGGTTCCCCAGACCGACACTAAATAACCAGAACCAAAATTGCTAACAAACTTAAAACAGAATATATATATATATAAAAAAAAAAAATGTAAAAAAGGGCAACAAAACATCTGAAAATACCAATTTACTTTATAACAACCCTGACAGTAGTGGGGAAAATTTTGCAGTGTGATCAACCGCTAAAAACTGTGCAGATGGATATATATATTTATATATAAAGAAAAAATGCACAAACATTGCAAACAGACTTGAGCCAAGTGAATACATTTGTGTTCAGTGTGGTCACTTTTCAGCATCCAGTTCAACTCTGGATACACGTTTCTCTTTCATTTGTCATCCCTCCTTTAGCTTCCATTATGCATGACTGCAAGACAAAAGAGAAATCTGGTAATGAGAAAAGGAGAACATGAGAGAACAGGAGAAAAGGAGGATAGAAGAGGATCAGTGCAGCACAGGACAATCCATCTGGTCAATATTGCAATACGTTAACAGGACATTTATGTTACCATCAAATTAAAGACAAAAATACGATGAAAATGAGATATTCTACAGAACTGATGAAAGGAAAAGCAACAAAGCAAGTTACTACTTATCCTTACATATTCTAAGCAATTAAATGTTTCACAGAAAAGCGCAAAAACAAAAAAAAAACAAACATCAGTTAATACAACTTGCCTGCTCCCTGTATTAATAATTTTGTTTTCTGCTTTATTATTTTTTTATAAATAAGACTGTTTGACTATCATTGTTGCACAGAGAGGGGTAACAGTGGTGTTAACTGCTGTGGGCAAACCGTACTGAAACTAAATCGCTCTCTTGTGAGCGTCCAAAAAACCAGCATGGAAGGGGAAAAAAAAAAAAAGGAAAAACGTTCAGGAAAACTGACAGTAAGTAAGCAAAAAGTTGAAGCAAGAAAATGGGGAAGTTAAAATAAAAGAACATGGATGAAAAACAAATATGGGGGGGGGGGGGAAGAAAATAAGCAAAACCTGTTACAAACACCTAATCACCCACAAGAAAAAGGAAAAAAAAAACCTGGTACAATTAAAAAGTTGAATTATTACAATACCAAAAAAAGTAATATAAATAATTCCCAGAAGCAATTGCCATACTTCACTATCTATAGTACTGCTTATTCTTTTACCTCAAACAGAAGCAGGAAAAAAAAAAAGACTGTTCTATTCATCTCATCTCAACTTTATATATACACATGTATCTTACATATTTCCATTACTCAAAATTGGATTTAATGAAACTTTGGTTTTAAAAAACAGAAAAAAAAAGAAAAAAAAAAAGCTTTCATTTAAATTTACAGGTCTAAATTACAAGAACACTTACCAGTGTTAACAGGAAATCTCTTCTATTTATCCCAGGGGCAAAAAAAAAAAGCTAAATAAAGTTTCTGTACACTATATACACTTCTAGACACAAGAGCTTCACCTCAAAGATACACTAATGATAAACATCTCTGCTCTGTAAGGGCACTAAATACCAGTATTTCAGGTCTTCTTTAGGCTCCAACACTACAAGCGAACCATACATGGGCCAGATTCTTTAAACCTTTTTTTTAATCCAAAGGACAAAAACAGCGATTGCTTACAAAGTAATCCCACAGCAAAATTTCCTTTAAATCCTTTGCTTTGGCTTACTATTAAATTGCCTCACAATCCTGCATTAAATAGTAAATTATTAAAAACCCTTCAACACCCCCCCCCCCTTATTTATTTATATAAATATATGGCATCTAAAAATCATTACAGTATCTGCTGCTGGACTAATACTTCTCATTCTATAACCAGCCAAGTCTCTTCTTCTTACCACGCATAAATATGCGCAAAGAATCGGAACAGATACAAACCCATTATTCTTTCAGCTCCTACAGGGACAAGAGTAGAAGAGCTCCAAAAATGAGGTCATCCTGCATAGGTGAATACAGCTGCACTTGTCACACATCTGCTGCCTTACAGGTTACTTTGCTGCCACGGTCGTCTTCACTGCAACTGATGCCCTCTGGATCATCTCTCTGGTAGGTCGTCTTGATCTTGAAATTGCTGTTGATTTGGGCATGTAGCTCCACATATACTCAGGCTGTAAACTTATGGAGCACAACTGTGTGGTCCTATATTCTGTAGATTTTCCTGCAAATCTGCATCACCTTTAACTTTGCCTTAGAGTCCTGGCCATTTCAGTGAGCTACATTTTCTAGATGCTGAAGAAGAGGGAACTCGATAAGACATATACTGTAGGTGCACCAGAAACAACGTAGGAAGCTGAAGGAAAACCCTCTGTGCAGAATTGTAGCTTGCTATGTTGCATGATCCATATTTAAAAGTCCATACCTGGAATTACTAGGATGAAAGGCTTAGAATAATGCTCTACTGCGAATGGACGTCTTCTGCCACTCCCACAATTGATACAGGAAGAAGACACACATTGAGGCATACAAACCATCTTCTCTCCAGACTGGCATCGACCATATATGCAAAATTAAGTCCATTGAAACAACAAATCTGGGATCTTGTAATCTTGAACGGAGAGCTTGCAGCAGCCATCTTTGTCTTGAGATGAACAGGAACTTTCAGAATCAGCTTTTTGTCTTCACAACTTGGTTTGTTGGACTCTTCATATGAGCTTTGAGGCTGTTGGCTTGAGGGAAGAAAAACATTAAAACACAGAACACCATTAGCTTCAAAATGATCTGCAAGGCCTGGGAAATGGGAAACCCAGAAACTTTCTTCAAACTATCTCAACTTCCCTGCCTGAAAGTCAGAGATAATCTACTGAGCCGATGTTTTACTGCACTTGGTCTATCTCCGATTACTGTGTGGATTTGTCATATGGGCAGCTTCTCTCCCAGCATTAATACTGAGGTTTCAAGTATAGGCAGATCAGCTTGTCACACTAGGTATTTAAATGAATGTCTTTACAGTCCACCCTGTATGTATGTCACACTCTATAAGAGTAATAAGTTAAATAAGTCTGATCAATGTTGAACATTGTCATCTGTCTAAGCTAAGTTAAGCTGGCTGTTATGTAGATAGCTGGTCCCTCATCGTTCCTGTCAATTTTGAAATATTCTGTCCTTCTGCAAAATATTAAATGGTGAGACAAGCTGAGCTGGCTTTGCAATCTATCTTGTTAGGATCTGATGTAACGAATGTTACTCCAAGCCCTGTCAGAAAACTCAAACATGTATCTAAACAAGGGAAGGCCAGACTGGACTGTACATACTCCACCGGCACAGAGGGCCTGAACCTGCAGGAAACAGAGAGAAAGACAACAGGAAATGAGTTTAGTATCAGTATTTCTTTAGCCATAAGTCTAAAAGCTCAGTTTGAGTCCTTGTTATCTGTACTAACGTTTTGAGAATAGCCCTCAGTGCTAATTTCCTCTCACGCTCCACAAATTTGTCAATGAGGTAAGCTGCCATACGTGGTGCTGTCTTGTACAGTAAGAAGAAGCGATGGTAGTTTCCAAGTGCCCATGCGGCACGGAGCGCAAGAGCGTGGGACACGCAGCCATCCTGCCGGAGCTCGGGGGTGAGATATACCAACTCTGTGGTCAAATCTGGTTTAAATACAAAAAATAAATAAAATAAATTTTAGTATGGACACAAGGCCTAATATAGGTTAAACTATAGGTTAAGAGATGATTAGATGGCTGACTAAAGAGCAATAACAAACACCTCCAGAGTTTTTAGTGAAGATGTAGTACAGCAGTCTATAAGCAGTGAATTCTCCGATGTTGCTCGATGGACACTCTTTGTAAAGCTCTTTCAGCTGCGTCTGGCACTGGTTAAACTCCTCATGGTCACCCTAAAATAAATGCAAGGGATCACAATTTGGCTTTAAACAAATCTAAACAAGTCTGCAAACCAACAGACTTCAAACTTAAAAATAAAACACTGTACCTTCTCCAGGGCAATCCGTGCATGGGTTTCATAGACCTCTACTGTGAAGTCTGTTCGTACTCCTTGGACCTGAAAAGACAGATTCAAACATCTAGATAAGATAAATCTTAAAAATGGGGGAAAATAAGTTACATTAGCTCATAGACCTCAAGTAATGGCTAACCAAAGATCAATTCAATTAAAGATAAAAGCTGAATGAGCTGCCAGATCTTGTTAAAATACTGTCAGATGACTGAGCCATCTGTACAAGAGTGCAGACTCTAGCGGACTACGGTACTAAAGACAATATTACATTGAAAAGATTATGCAGTGAAGTCTGTGTTTAGACAGGCGTAAATTATAATGGCTTTCTGTATTTAAATGGTGACCCAAGGAAGTTATCACAGATATGCATTTGCTTGTAAAAGCACTCGATGACCACCACCTTTCCAACGGGTGTACTCACAGTGAGGTCTTGCCGAATCGATTTCATCTGTTCACAGGCATATGGATAATCCTGATTGGTCTTCCAGTGAGCCTTCACTGCAGTCAGAGACTTGCGCAACACCTGAGAATCAGAACAATCAGAAACTAAACAAGTGTTTGTTTACATTACGCAAGTTTTGTTCATTCCCACGTTTAATGGAAGCATTTGGCCCATGATTCAATGTTTAAATACGTGCCTAATGATTGTTTTACTATATATGCAGTGATTTACACAAGCAACCAACAGGTGGCATATTCATTATTCTGAAATTATTTCTATATATTGCTCCTGTCACAAAGCCAGTACTTCATCTTGGAGTATCTGTAGAGAAATACATACGGACACAGGTCGCACGGTGGCAGGATCAGGGGCACAGGTCAAACGCAGATAGTTTTTGGTGATGTCCTGGCAGGTACCCACAATGGGACATTCATCCCAGCTGAGGCCCTCCTGTGAGGCATTTGGGAGCTCAATAGCATTGATATTCAGTAGCAGTGGCTCGGTGCGCTTGGTGTGGAATCGTGCTGCCCGGCTCTGCTTCTTGGCCTCGCGGTTCGGGTCGTGGAAGTCCAGGCCTGCTGTTCCACCCTTCCGTTTTTTACCAAGAACACCAGCCAAATCATCATTCCTGAGAAAAGAATTACATATTTAGTCATTTTATTTTGAAGCAGGATATTTTCACAATGGTTAACTGTTAAAATTCAGCAATTTGGCAAATTCATACATGTACATGGAAAGACCTGAACAGAGACACTAAAAATCTGAGCTTGGGGTGATTTATTCAAAAGCCCATGATATTAAATAACTGATTCTCATGAAGAAACATTGCTATTTAACAAATATTCACATAAAAGCAACCTAAAGCCAAACATCTACTTGAAACAAACTTTAAAGATTTGATATAAAAAAAATATTTTTAAATGGAACAGTACAACACCTGAACAACATTTTGTCTGTCAAATTTATGTGGGATCATTTTTTTTCACAAGTTTTTACCTTCGCCCTCGGTTCCCTTTTCCTCCTCTCCCCCTGCCTCTTTCTACTGCTGCTCCTCTCCCCTTTTCCCTCTCTTCCCCACGACCTCTCCCAGCCCGCTGCCGTCGAGAAAATGGTCGAAGATCACTCGACATGCTGCTGTCAGACTGAGAGCCAGAATCACTACAAACAAAAACCAACATCAGAAATACAACCATCACATCTCCAGGCATTTTTAAAATGGCACCATTGCTTTTTCAAATTTTGTATTTATTACCTGCGGCGATGTCTGTTCTTCTCTCTGTAACGGCTGTGAGGAGATGGCGACCGTGAAGAAGAGTGGGAAGAGCTGGAAGAGGGACTCCTTTGAGAGAACACATTTCTGTAATTGCCCAGTCGACCACCACCCTTACCTCGTGTTGCTCCCCCTCGGCTGAGTGTGTTTTCTTGAGAGCGCTGAGGTGCTACCTCCCAACGAGACTGCCTAGGTTTCACCCTAAGAAGGGACAGGTTAGTTCCCCAGTTTCCAAAGTATAAAAGCAGAACAACATCAACAAGAATGCACCAAGAATTATGCAACTCACTCTGGCAGGGGCTCCCTAGTCCAGTCAATGGTGAAGGCTGAGCCATCTTGCAGTCTGCTCTGTAGAATTTCCTTTAGCACTTTTTCCGTCCTGTCTTTGTCTTCCTCTGTCTCACAAGCTGTGAAGCAACGCTGCACATATTCCTTCATGGCCTGGGGCCAGTCTTGAGGCCTACATATACATATATACACACACACACGTCACAATGACCGTCTCTCCTTCTGCTCACATCTACAGAGCAAAGAGAATGTTGTGCTTGTTCAAAAAAAAAAAAAAAAGTCGCATAGCTCTGTATGCAAGGCTCACCCAGTCTGAGAAGCTCCTGCAGTAGAAGCTGTTGTTACTGAAGACACAGAAGTTGCTGTTGTTGTGGTGGAGGATATAGACAATCCATTTGCCTGCTCACCAACTCCAAAATTTTGAGTGGTCATTACATATGGGCGCTTCTGAATGTTAAACTTCACAGCTCCAGTTCCAGGAGCCTCTGTGGGTGGATGAGATTTGAAATTCACTGCATGTACAATCAACCCACACCTACCAACCTCTTCATTATTCTATAGCTACAGACCTAGCTGAACACAGAAAACTATTCCCGAGCATTCTGCTTACTATAAGCTGGCTCCCTTCCTTGACAAAATTCAGTTTTTGACACTTGTGGATCAGTGGTATACTACTTGAACTATATTATAAGCTTCCAGGTCAATCATTTTGCATAAAATACAAGCACACTTACGTTTCATGCGGTTCCACATCTGCTGCCCGATTTTGTTCACATTTGCATTATTGGCTTTCTTGCTAGAATCCCCTAGACCTGCTCCACCATACAAGCCTGGTGCTGTCCCCTGCTGCTGGGATGTCTGGTAAGTTGAAGCCTGAAAGCCCTGGTATCCTTGTCTATTCTGCCCATAATTGTAATTCCTCACAGCATTGGAGTCAGTAGAGCTATAAGACAGCGCTCCATTAGAATTATAAGGGGATGGAGAGGGGGGTGGTGGGTACTGAGAATTGGGTGGGGGAGGTATGGGAGGGGGAGGGGGAGGTGGAGGCTGGTCAGTGCTTGTGGGACTTTGTGGAGGAGGCTGGGGGGCATCAGGAGGTGGAGGCTGTGCTTCACATTGGTAACCAGAAGTCTGATCCTTCAGTCCAGCCATGCCAGTGTGCTGACAAGAAAACAGGCAGAAATAGCACTAACTGTTACACAATGTTACAGTACATGGTTCAGTCGAATGATTAAGCTGCACAATTTGTCAGTTACTCTCTACACTGTCCTTGAAAAGCAGAGGGACACCCTATTAGAAACCACAACTTATCTTTCAGCAATGACCGCCAGATACAAATGCATGCTGGTTTAAACATATACCGTTACATTTTCAATACTGCTTGTTCTGTCCAAAAATTACCTGTGCAGTAGGAGCTGTCGATTGTTGGTAGGCTCCAGGAACACCATACTGACCTGAGTTATATGGTCCTCCATACTAATAATTATATAACAAATAAATGTTAAATACATTACATATTACAAGTACACATTTAAGTGTACTTTTAAATAAAATATCAGCCCAGGCTTATTACTGAATTGTTATGCCATGTAAGTTATGTAGCTTTGGTGCATATTTACTGGAGGCACTGGGTAATAGTAGCTGTATGGGTAAGAGTATCCTGTATATTGCTGCTGGTTCTGTGGGTACCACTGGTAGTACGGTGTTTGTTGCTGCATCGCTGAAGTGTCCGTCACTGCTGCTTGATAATGTCCAGCCTTAAAAAAAATTAAAAAACACCACACAGTTTGTAATGCCTGATGTACGTTAAGAATCTATTCCAATAAGGTATGGCTTTGCTTTAATATTTTCTTCCTGTCAAGGAGATATTACCAAACTATTGTATTGAAATTCTTCTTTAGGGCCTTTTTACACCTGGTCACTTCATGCGTTTTCTGTGATCAGATAGCTATCCGATCGTAAAAAGACCAGGTCTAACTGCCCTCCGAAATGTTTTAGCGACAGATATAAATCCGATAGTTTAAACCACTTCAGGAGGCAGTCTGGGATGCATTTCAGATGAAACTGGACAGGTGTAAATGAATGTGGTTGTTCGAGCCACATACGTCAGCGCTATACTCTTCCCAAACGGAAGAATGTCACTCGCAAGTTACTCACGAGTCATGCATCGCTGTTAAGTAAATGCTGTTTTTTGCAGCATAACTGCCAATTTTTCCGTCTTATCTTTGATTGTACTCTGAAAACCGCATACACCAAAGCGTGTTCCATTTCAATTACCCCGGAAATGAAGTAAAATATATTTACATTTTGGGCGAGAGTAGAAAGATCGGATTGATATCCGATTCGCCAAGACACATTTATGTGGCCTAATGTAAATGGAACAGTTTTAACAAGCCAGATAGCTATCGGATCAGAGAAAACATGGAGTGACCAGGTGTAAAAAGGCTCTTAGGTGGTATACCTATTCATCCTTTCTAAGTCGACCTCGAGTATGTCAGGGCCAAAATTAAGGAACAGAGATGATTAAATGCGAATGTTTTTCGCTTTAAGCAAGTTGGAGCATGGAATGCTACAGTCGTCCTGCTATTACAAGAAATAACGTTGAATTATATTTGCTATTAAATCCTAGTATTTGGTCATTTCTCTCTTTTTTGATATTTCAAAATAACCCAAACAACTTGTAAGACCGAGAAAGGAGCACTTAGGCTAAATGTGCAAACACAAAGCACAAAAGCAATGCTACATTTTACGTTATTTTGCTTATAAGCCATGCTTCACCATAGGCAGACTAACCTGTGTGTTGGTGTGGTTATTTGCAGGTGTCTTGGTGGAGTTCTGGCTCTTGCTGATGGAGGCCAGCGCCTGTCTCGCTTTCTCCCACTCAGGGTTTTCATGAACAGGCGTCTCTGTTGCAGTACTGCCCCCATACGGCCTGGAGAGTGGAAACAAAACACACCTACCGGTTTTAGAACGTGTTTCTGCACGAATTTAAACTCAAAACATAATCGTGTTTATATATATATATATATAAAGTTACTCTTTAACACGATTGTGTTTGAATTTAAACGGAATTTTAACGGAAGTATCATATTTTTTTAATTCATCTAGCTAACCCACTAGAATTGCGGGGAACACTAACATTTAGATATCCTTATGGTATCCAGGTTTGGTGAAAAACAGAATTTCTAATACAAAACCAGAAAGGTGTTAGTCAGACATGCTATGCTAAGCTAACCTGAACCGTTTAAAGTGTTCTTTTAGTAGAGAGAAATAGTTCTAGCTTTCACTTTAGCTAACCTATGACAAACGTTTAACATCGTGTAGCTCCGTAATCTTATAATAATCGGCTGAAGAAGAAAAAAGTTAAAACACACAACATAGCACGACTTCCTGGTATTTCTCAGATAAACGCAGTTAATAAGCAAATTCTTTACCAAGTTGCCGTCGGAGTCTGTGGTGTCGCATTCGTCGCCATTTTGCTGCGGGCAAAATCACGGTGCTAGCAAGCTAGCTAAAGCGGTTGATTTAGTTAGCCAGATAGCTATTAGCTTTTCTTAAAAAAAATATATATACGCAAGTACAAAGACTGAGATGTTTCTAACGATTTAACTCGAAAAACACAAAATAAATTTATAAACGTATTCAAATAAACAAAATACAACAGGTTTTAAGCCATATTAAAACACGACGTCGAAACGAGAGAAAAGTCGAAACCTTAAACAAAATGGCTGCTAGTGATCCAAGTGACGTTTCAAACAAACGCCCACTGGAATAAACCCGACCCACTGATCATGTATCGGAATCGTTTACGTTTACATTGTACAGCATTATCAGAATCAGAATCAGGATCAGAATCAGAATCAGAAAGAGATTTTGCCAAGGAAAACGAGAGATTAGTTTGAGTGCCATACAACAACACAATAAAAATAAGATGAGTATTTAAAAAAAAATGACAGAAACGTAAATACAAATAGTGATATGATGAAAATGCAAAAAAGGAAAAAAAAAAAGAAAAATCAATTGTATGTACAGTTGTGCTATGATAGAATAGATAAAATACAATAGAATGAGATGCAGGGATGTAGTAAGATGGAGGCGGTAACAAATAAGTATGATTATTGCACATTGTTATTGCATAATGAGGGGAACCTTTAACTGTTCATGAGGTAAATTGTCTGGAGGAGGAAACTGTTCTTGTGCCTGATTGTGCTGGTATTTGGGGCTCTGTAGCGCCGACCAGATGGTAAAAGTGAAAAAGTGGATGACTTGGATGTGAGAGATCCAGAGTGATTTTCTGAAGGGTTTTGAAGGGTGGGCAGCAGAACGCCGATAATCCATTCAGCAGTCCAAACTGTTCTCTGTAGTCTTCTGATGTCTGATTTTGTAGCTGAGCTAGTTATTGCTGCCTATGAGAAGTACAAATTTATTTAGAAGAAATAAAGATTTTCCTATCACAATATTGGGTCCATCTGTCCATCATAATTCTAAATATCATCCAATTTGTGTTAAGAAATGTGATTATTTAGTTGCACATATTTTTATTGAACAAATTAAACTGGTAAATAAGTAGATATTTAAATCAACCCAACCAGGATGGTCTAGCCAGCTGCCAAAACACAGGCCAATCTGGTCCACAATTAGTCTATAATTTATTTTCTTATTATTATTTATTGATTCATTGATAAGTGATCAATACATGACAGAGTTCCTAATTTTCTGAATGTTTTTTTTTTTTTTTTTTTTAAATGATTTTTAGGTAGCTGGACAAAGCTGGATGTTAAGCAGAATTTCAGAATTAATCGGAAACCATAGAAATGTACACAAAAAATCCACTGATACAGGCCTATGTTTGGAGACAGGGGCGGTTCTAGACCTTTTTTAGGGTGGCTCCAGCCCCCCTGTTTGTGATCTCAGCCACCCTAAAACTATAATTATAATTTTTACTTTCAAAAAACAAAACAAAAAAAAAACAAAAACAAATGCAGGACATGACGTCGATGGGAAAGAAAATTATTGATCAGATTGATCCAAGAGCGAATTTTTTTACTTTGTTTTTACGCGCGTGCGTTGTAGTCTTTCAATAGTGCGTCATAAGCTGTCTGCTTTATTTGAACGGAGAAGCGCAGGCACGCGCGGTCAGAGCTGGAGGCATTTATCCATAAAGTTAATCGGCGGAAAACCGCAAAGACGGTTATAGAAGGCATTTTATAAAAATTAACTGCAAAGAATTTTCACGAATCAAGGGAATTTGTAAACTCATGAGGTTGTACAATGTTATGCTATTTGTGTTCAAATTGTTTGCAAGGTTGTGTTTTGTGTCTGTTACTCCCACAAAAGCATGTTTTTCAAATGAAAACATATTTCTATAAGCCAATCATAGTGGCTTTCATTATTTAATTGGAGACATTTCTTATAAAATGTATGTATTGTGAGGATATATTTTATGCTATCCCACAAGTAAAAGTTTGTTGGAGGTACAGTTATAAAAAGTTGTACTACCACTGCAGAATGTTTCTGCTATAGTAGTGAAGTTAATGTACAGAGATTTGTGTGTGGCTATAGTACATGTACACAGTACTGTGGTGACATTTAAAAAAATCAGTTATAACAATACCAGTGAAATTTCACTATTCTTATTACCAGAGTTGAATGCACAAACAAAATATTAATGCAAACAATCCATTCAATATTAAATAAAACATAACATTTATTGATTTGGTCTTTGTCTTGTGAATATTTTTTTTATTAATGACTGCATTCATTGGACACACTGTTCGTAGAGAATGCACACATACACATACTCTTCTTGTTTTAAATTCTCACTGAGGGCTAAGCCCCCCCTAAAGATAAAATCCTAGAACCGCCCCTGTTTGGAGACTCAAATCTATTCATTTAATTAGACTCAACACAAAAGAAGAATTGTCCACCAAACTCAATCACAAAACTGGTGCACTAGTGCACTGTGATTGGATAAACAACAATAACAATTTCTGATTACAAGTTTACAGCTCATCCTGTCAATTCACTTTACTAACCTGACTTGGTTATGTCATTAAAAAAGGTGTCCTGTCTTTTCATTTCAAAGTCAGTTCAAGTGCTTGTTTAAGCTCAATATTGTTTATCAGTATTAGACTACTGCAGATTATACTTTGACTGCCATCATAAATACTGTTTTAGTACTTTCTGTACATCTTCTTCCGTCTTCTCCCACCTCCCAGAAATATGGCACTAGGTAGATGTATAGCACTATGTATGTGCATGTACCATGCAATGAACTGGTATCCCATCCACTACATATACTGACCAGTGCTCATGGGAGAGGCTCCAGACAGAAGATGTATAGGCGTGTATTTTTTGCACCCAACAGTAGCTTAAATCCCTTTAAAAGGTTTAAAGTATATACCACCTAAACAGTTTCAAATGGCTGATTACTGCACAGCTGCTTCAAGTATTACCCTCAAGCTTTCCCTGCACCATGACAATGGCTTATAGCCTACAGTCATGGCAAAAAGATTTGGCAGTGATGTAAATTTTGTGTTTTACAAAGTTTGTTGCTTGAGTATTTGAAGATTATTTTTCCACGGAAAACAGTGATAAGCATTTCATAAGTTTTAAATGCTTTAATTGGCATTTAATATATGCAAACAGTCAATATTTAGTGTTGATCCTTGTTCTTCATAACATTTGCAATTTGCTCTGGAATGCTGAATATTAACTTCTGGTCCAAATCCTGACTAATGGCCATCCATTCTTTCCTTATTAGTGCTCAGAGCAGAGTTGATCACAATTTGAGGGATTCTGCTTGTCTACTCACCTTATGAGGATTGGCCACAGGCTCTCTTTGGGAATTAGGGAGTTGGCTGGCCACTGATCCAAAATTTCAATGTAAGAATCTTTGAGCTACTTCATATTACTGTTTCCTCCTTTCCTTTCCATCATGCTGGAAAATTAGCACGGATCACTAAATTGCTCCTGGATCGTGGGGAGAGGCAGACACTCTACCAATGTACATCCATGCCTACAGCACCACCATATCAAACTGTTTACATGCTTTTTGCACATGCTGTCTTTTACTTTTTTCTGTTTTGCACAATACATTACAATACCTCATGTAACTGCTGATATAATACTAATGTGTTCATTCCAGTATTTCTGCACACGCAATATTGATTGAACATACGGTATTTACACTGGTCGGTGCTGCTTTTGGATTGTTGTTTTTTTTTTTTTGTCTTTTATCTTGCACTGTTTGCACCAGGTTGCACAGATGCACTTAATGTGGCTAAGACTAACTGTGTATTGCAGCAGCTATATATGTCTGAAATGACAATAAAAGCTTCTTGACTTGACTAGATTTTTAGTCTGTTCTTGATGTTTTTCTGGGAGAGTAGTGACTTCTTTGCTGCCCTTCTTGACACCAGGCCGTTGTCCAAAAGTCTTCATCTCACTGTGCGTGCACATGCACTCACAACCACCTGCTGCCATTCCTGAGCAAACTCTGCACTGCTGGTGACACGATTCTGTAGCTGACTCCTCATGAGGAGACGGTCCTGACACCTTCTTAACTGCAGTCAAAACTCTCTCCTTGAAGTTTTTGATGATCTGGTAAATGGTTCTTTCAAGTACAATATTTTGATGCAAAGCAATGATAGATGCACGTCTTTCTTTAGAGGTAACCGTTGCAGGAAAGCGTTTCATCCCTCCTTTTATGCTAATCAGTCTGCTTTTAAAATCAATATGATAATGATTTCACCTGATTAGTACTTAATGACACTTTCAAATGTGCTGATGATATGATTAGAGAAATGGTGTTAGCTGGTTTTTATTCCAGAGCCAAGACCAATGAAATTTTTTACATTTTTTTTGAGGAAAAGTTTTTTTTGTCCAATAAAGCTTTTTGCAATGATTTAAAATGCATCTGATCACTCAATAGCACAATAATCTAGAAACAATGTGAACAAACACCACAACAGCTGAAGCAGCAAACTATGCAAGACACAAAATTCATATCACTTCCAAAACTTTTGGCCATGACTTTACATTTTAAAATGTAAACTCTAACTTCAGCAATCTTAAAGAACGAGAATATATGTTTTAAGCACTTTTTTTTTTTAAATTTCACGTCAAAGTGGGAGGTTTGTTCCACAAAGCACAGAGTACAACCTCCTCACGGCACAAAACAGAACACCACCAAATGAACACGTCGGACACGTAGCATGCCACGCTCGGGTTTCCTTCATTTTGATTGGTTCGCGTGTCCTAAACAGCTGTTGAATGACAAGGCGTATTGTCCAATGAAAGAAAAGTAAATAAATAAAACCCCACCCAAACCCTTGCTCTCAGTGGACAGACCTGTTTTCAATCTTCCTGTATGTTTCTTATTGGCTGAAATCCTCATAAGGAGGCGGTACAGGGTTTGTTGTTGTTTTTAGTAGTGGACCGTCGACATTTTAAAAAAAGACCCGATCTTGGAAAGAATTGGAAAAGCACATTTTAGGATCCGGATATCTTTTTTTGTCGACGTCGTCCATCTGTTAAGAAGCTCAAAAGGTGGGTTAGTTGTAATTGTGAGTCATCTAATTCACATGTGCTGCAGAGGGTAATATAAATATCGTTTGACGTAATTTCAGAAATAATAGGTCAGTTTATATTTATAGGTCAGTACAGCCTATAAATAAGAAATACTCTGTGATCTAGACAGTAATGAAGCTCAACCACTCAGTCAACTACTCGCCAAACAAGTAGCTAATTTAACAACCAGTAATTAATATTAACTAGACGCAGGTAGGGTTGAAGAGATGTAATCTAGGACCTTGAGACAATCTTAAGTGTCTTGAAGTAGGTCCAATAAAACTCACAAAATTTATAACAATCTGAGACCATGGTCAGATGGTGGCTAAAAAGAATGAAAAATATAGTAACAGAAAAGTTACTGAAAGATAGAAGTCATAATAATCAAGATAGTCTGAGATTTTGCATGCTGAGATAGAAGCAGTTGCATGATGTATAAATTTCATTTGTAAAATTGAGGGCCATGCACATGACAGCCAACAAGTCACAGAGTACTTATATCGTATACAGTCGTACATAGCAAATCAGTATTTTTCTTCTGAAGGAGTCCACGGTTTATACTTTTTCAACATATAGAAACTTTATTTGTTTCCATTGACCGCATTATACGAGTCAGGGTCTGAGTGGATATGCAGCCTAACCTGGGAACACTGGCATAAGAATTCATGCCTCATGAGATATCCGTCCACTGGAGAGCACTGAGAAACTTTATTTCTAAATACCTGTTTTCTGCACGTGTGTTATTAGTGATCTGCAGATTTGCACGCACTAACACCTTTTTTAACAATAAGAAATTGAATTCCTATCTGTTAATAAACACAACAACAACAATCAGTACATCACGAGTCTCGCCTCACTATCAGGAGGTGAACACGTGTGTAGACCTGCACTGTCTATAAATAGTGCCAGCAAATTAAAACCAGGGAGGTTTGAGAATAGGCAAGTTTGCTCATGCTTCATTCCTTTTAAAATCTGAATACACATAGCAGTAAAGTTGACTTGACTTACTTTTGTTTCTCACCACACATAACCTTTCAGAATCTGACACACTCTGCACAAATTTACACAAAAATAGCAGAGCAATGTATATGAGAAAGAGGCCTTAAATATGTAACAGCAGCTATTGTAGGTTTGTTATTTTTCCTCTCAAACGGTGTGCAGTAGTCTCGTTCAGTGTATTTAAGATTTGATCTCAAGCTTACTGTGTGTTTCTGGTCTTCAGATGAGTAGCCAGTACCAGTGCAGTGTTCCGTTCGAGGCCAGGAGATTGGAGGGAGCGAGGGTTCGTGCCAAACATCCTGACAAAATTCCGGTTAGTGTGTCAAAAATAACAATGGTTTGCCAGCTTGACAATGAGTGCAATGAGGTTATTGGCTTTATTTTATTTACATTGTTCATTGAAATTCATTATTGTTTCCTTTATTAGATCATTATAGAGAGAGCTGCAAGATCCTGTGCCCCTGAACTCGACAAAAAGAAATACCTCGTTCCCTCAGACCTAACAGGTGAGTGTGTCTTTCCCTGCTTTTTTTTAAGTAGTAAAACTCAGTCTCAAGGAAATCAAAGCTGATTTATAAAACATTTATTTATTTTTTTTTTATAAAACATTTTTTGTCGTTTCTCATATCATACAATTAACATTATCATGCAAGGTGATGCATAAAAGGGTGAAAGTAAAAAAAAAAATTGCTCAAAAGAGATGCAATGAAATTGATGGTACTTTGATCATTAGGAAATGTGAAGTGAACTCTTCTGTCATTTTAATAACCTAGAATTTTTATTATCTTTGTCACATTTTTGGTATGTTGGTCATTTTAATTTTGCACAAACTGTTGCTTGTGTTTCAACTTCTGCTCTTTTCCATTTGAAAATATAGTGATAAACATTTTAAAAATACACAGGACCATTAGACTGAAAACGGCAGGAAAACTTCCCATATAAACAAATTCCCCCATATTCGGTTGAACGGGTGCAGGGTATTATCAGTTGCGTGGTCAAGAATTTTGTCCATTGTGTAAATGCAGCTGTAATGTGGATTTTCAAGAGATTCTCCATGTCATAATATAATGTTTTTTCTTATTTTTTTGCCAACGTTACAGAAGGCTGACATTTTCTCTGTTGATGCTGTTCAGTGTTGAGCAGGAGAGTGTTGGTCAAAAAACCACCCCAAAAAAACACATTTTTAAACACTTCCTAATTATCATCAGCTTTAAAATGATTTGTACGTGTACGATCACCCACTTTGTTTTAGGCCTATTTAATCTTTTTGGTTCAGTAATTTAGCAATTAGGGACCCAGCCTCACCCAATCTGGTACCAAATCCAATCTGGTATCACAATCACAGACACAGAGACAACATTTTTTTCCCCATTATCTAAAGTATGTGCATGATTATATCCATTGAACTGCTGCCACCGTATGGACTGTGGTTGTACATTCATGTTACATACGTTTATTAGGTGTTCCTAATAAAGTGAGTGTGTATGTACTTGTCTTGTGTTATCTATGTTAAACATACATTTGATGGATCATATTTCACATGAATGAACTTAAAGCATTGTTTGTTTATCATTTTAGTAAGCAGGAATTTTAGAAGTCAAAACAGTTTTTATCTAAGAATTCAAAATACTTCCTCAAATCATTACAGATTCAGATGTTGATTGGATCATCTGCCATTTCTTGGGTGGGAAACTGGCACAGTTCTGAGTAACTTCTACTAGTTAAATGTTTCCTGATTGCTTTCTAAAACGTTTTACCACTCTGGGGTAATTTCCATATTTTTTGTGTCTTTTCCCTTCACAGTAGTGAGTCAGAAGCAAGTGCTGCTGAATGGGTGGCATTTATTCCATTCAGTGTTACTTTCACAGGCAAAAAAAAAAAATACGCAGGCACTAAACAAAAAAATAAATAAGCATCTAAACATTTACTCACTAGTTTACATCAAAATGGTTGTGTAACTTTTTTGTGTTGTGTAACTCTCTTTAAGAGTTTGCAGTTCTGGTAACAAAATAAACGACATAAATAAAGTTGAAATTAAATTTAAATTTGACATCCTGGCAGAATATTGTGTAGGAGCAATCAATATATAATTTTATCACCTTGTTTTTCTTTAACTAAACTGGTCTGCATTACATGATCGTTTTTGTCCTCTTTTAAATTTTTCACTCCTCATACGAGTTACATTAACACGCTTTGTTGTGATATTTGGGTCTGTGTGTGCACTTTAATTTATTCATTCAGAATTTTTAAGTAATTCAAAATAGGCCACAGAGAACAGACATATTTTTGACATCTTTATGAAGACTGTACTGTTTTGAGAATAACAGACTGATTGTATCTTTCTCTCAGTTGGGCAGTTGTGCTTCCTGATCAGACAGCGAGTATCCCTAAGGCCAGAAGAAGCGCTCTTCTTTTTTGTGAAAAATTGTCTTCCTCCTTCCAGCTGCCCACTTTCTGTCTTGTATGAGGTATTATATACACACACACACACACACACACACACACACACACACACACACACACACACTTTTCGAACACAACACATTTAAGTTAACCTGACAATGTGTTAAAGAATGTAGAGTTTTCATTGCTTAAAAGAGATAGAGCTTTAAAAAAGTTTATTTATAGTATAGAGATTCCACCTGCTGTCAAAAGACATGTTGGATGATAGACATATCTAAATTGTCCAAAATTTGTGAATGGGTTTGCACCTCATGCAGGAAGGATAGACTGCAGGCTCCTCATGACCCTGTGTAGAATAAGACAGGAAATAGATGTATGGATTTTTTTTTGTTGCATCACTGATTGACCATGAGGGACATATTTATTAAGGAGCAATGGCAGGATTTTCTCACCTACAGACTGTGGCATGTTTCATGATTGAATACAAATGTGATTGGCTAAACCCAATATTGTAAAGGTGCTTAGTATGGAATAAAAACACTGTCAATAATAATCGTACGTAATTCAAAGCATTTGTGTGTAAATTTTAATTTTGCGGAGTTGGATCCCAAAATTTACGGCCACGACAGTTTACAGATACGAGATTTTGTGTGTTTGTTCAAATACAACTCCAAAATGTACGACTCTGACAGTTTACACACACAACGCTTGTTTTCACAACACCTCTTTTTCACTCTCGAAAACGGTGTGCGAAACAACTGTCAAAAATACGTCATCACGTTCACAGGTATTACTATCCGAGGGAAGATGAATCGATTCCACGAAGTGTGCATCCACCCCACCCACTTTTAAACCACTGGCGCCGAAATGGCGGATCAGCAGCCAAGCGCTCACTCATCGTCAGTGTTGTATAAAGTATTAGAAAGCAATACTTGAGTAAAAGTACAAGTATCATACTAGAAAAAGACTTTGGTAGAAGTGAAAGTCACCTTTTAGAATTTTACTCAAGTAAAAATCTTAAAGTAGGCTATCTGATATTTACTGTACTTAAGTATCAAAAGTCATTTTCTGATATTTGCCTGTGAACGTGATGACGTATTTTTGACAGTTGTTTCGCAGACCGTTTTCGTGTGAAAAAGAGGTGTTGTGAAAACAAGCATTGTGTGTGTAAACTGTCATAGTCGTACATTTTGGAGTTGTATTTGAACAAACACACAAAATCTCGTATCTGTAAACTGTCGTGGCCGTAGATTTTGGGATCCAACTCCGCAAAATTAAAATTTACACACAAATGCTTTGAATTACGTACGATTATTATTGACAGTGTTTTTATTCCATACTTAATGTCAAATCTAAATACAGGCGTCAAATATATTTTCTGTAAATTGCCACTGAGGCCTTATACGTGTGTATTGATGAGCAAATAAGTACTTTCTATTTTAGTAAGGTTACCAGCTTCAAGTTATCATGTATTAACTGCACCATATTCTCTCCAAGGCATTATAGGTGTCTCAGAAAACATTCAGCAAGTTTAAAGTCTTAAAAAGTATAAAATCTGGTAATGGGATTTAAATTATTATTATTTTTTTAGTTTACCTCTAAAACAGCCAGTATTGTCTTACTCCACAATTACTGAACTACTGCTGCACTCCGATAAGTTGCAAACATTGTTCAAAATTAGATTTATCTAATGACTTTTTTTCTAAATTGTCCAGTTACTTGTAGAATTTATATAGCGTATGAAATTATCCCCAATATCCAAATGCATCATTAGGAAAAAAGAATCAGATCATCAAATAATTAAAAACTTTAATTATGACACATTTTTTGTGAAATTTATGCTGATTTATTCTGGTCATGAGCTTGTATTTATTTATTTATTTTTTGTGGTGGTGGTGTAATGATCTCTGTCTCCATGTGTGTTACAGGAACACCATGAGGAGGACCTGTTCCTGTACATGACCTACAGCAATGAGAGCGTGTATGGTGCCTGAGTGGAAAAAAAGGGGGGCATGGATGGAAGAGGAAGCCAGTGACAGACTTTGGGTGTGTGCTTGAGGAAGGAATGGAATTTAAACAGTGGTGTGGCGACGTTTTTTTATTGTTTTACCACAATTAATCCGTTTTGTATGAAGCTGAGCTTACAGCATTGAACATCAGTGTGGTTTAAAGGATGTAACTGGTTTGTGTTTAAACTACTATGAGTTTAATTACATTTAACAATGTAAGTAAGGCATTGTAATATAGATGGATATGATGGAGGGAAAGAGGAGATGTAAATGAGATGTTAATGAGATGTTGATGACCATGGTGCAGTGCAGAATTATCCCACAATTCCATGACTCTGTCTCAGGAGTGACTCATCTGTATTTAATGAAAATACTTTGTTTTTTTTGTATAGTTATATGATAAATTTTGTGGTCAAAAAAAAAAAAAAAAGACAGACATGCAGCATTGTGCAGGTGTGGGTTTTATTTATATGTCTGTCTGTCTGTCTGTCTGTCTGTCTGTCTGTCTGTCTGTCTGTCTATCTATCTATCTATCTATCTATCTATCTATCTATCTATCTATCTATCTATCTATCTATCTATCTATCATAAAATCAAAGTGTGTGATATGCACAAAACTCAGAATTTAGAAAATACCAAGCTTATTGGGCCATTCCAGTCCCCTTAGCTGAATATGGTAACCACCTCTTTTCTATAGGTTTTCTACAAGATTTTGGAGTATGCTTGTAGAGACTTTCTCACTCACTCTCTCTCACTCATTTCCTATCTCAGGCGTCATCGGGCACCGAGGCAGGACACACCCTGGACGGAGTGCCAACCCGTCGCAGGGCACACACACATTCTCATACACTCACACAATCACACACTACAGACAATTTTCCAGAGGCGAACGTGCTAACCACTAAGCCACCGTGCTAACCACTAAGCCACCGTGCCATCAACACCGTGTCAACAACAAATGCATTAGTAAGTTTGGGTGCAAATGCATGAGGAGGTTTGGTGGGGAGTCGCCTGGCGATGACAAACGTAACACTGACAGCAGAGATGCCTGATCATTTAAAAAAAAGGCCACTAAGCATCTGTGCAACCAAGCGCAAACAGTGCAGGACAAACAAGCATACAAACGATAAAAAACACTACAAGACAATACACAAAAGAAGCACCGACCAATGTACATACTGTATATTCTACAGTACAGCAGCAGTTATGAGTTTATGAGTATTGCGATGAGTTGATCAGAGCTTGAGGCTTGAGGTCAGGGCTTTGTGTTGAAAACTGAAGTTCTACCACTCCAACCTTCACAAACCATGTCTTCATATAGCTTGCTTTGTGCATAGGAGAATTGTCATGTTGGAACAGGTTGAGATACAGCATAACAAAGGGAGTGCTACAGCATACAAAGATATTCTATACCACTGTGTGCTTTCAATTTAGTGGCAGCAGTTTGGGGAAAAATATTCAGTATGTTTGATGGTCAGGTGTCCACAAACCTGTAAAACATTACACAACAAACCTTATTAACTATAATTCCAACACATTACCAATATATCGGCTTCAATGCGGTCTGACTGGTGAGCAGACCCCATCACAGAATTGATGTTTCAGAGCAAACTGTACAGAGTTTCAAAGCAGCTCGATAGTGGGTGTCTGTCTTGCAGATTCATCTTTCATAAAATATGAATCATTAGTAAATGTTTTCAGGGGAACAGTCTCAAAACCTGTGGCAGTGTAATGGAAGGACAAACAGTATTAGTGTAGAGTAACAGTCTTATACGTGTGTATTGATGAGCAAATAAGTACTTTCTATTTTAGTAAGGTTGCCAGCTTCAAGTTCTCATGTATTAACTGCACCATATTCTCTCCAAGGCATTATAGGTGTCTCAAAAAACATTGAGCAAGTTTAAAGTCTTAAAAAGTTTAAAATCTGGTAATGGGATTTAAATTTTTTTTTTTTTTTAGTTTACCTCTAAAACAGCCAGTATTGCCTTACTCCACAATTACTGAACCAGGGGCGGTTCTAGATTTCATCTTTAGGAGGGCTTAGCCCTCAGTGAGAATGTAAAACAAGAAGAGTTTTATATTAGGCTATATATTATATGACTACATAGTAAGCCAAAAGTTATGGTATTATTTAAAATGGCAAAAGTGGACACCAAAATTTTATGCATGATGTAATGATGCCAGTCTTGAATTAAATCAGTTCATGTATGTGTGCATTCTCTACGAACAGTGTGTCCAATCAATGCAGATATTAATAAAAAAATATTCGCAAGACATTTTGCGGCTTTCCGCCGATTAAACGTTGTAGATAAACGCCTCCAGCTCTGACTGCGCGTGTACGCTACGCGTGCCTGCGCTTCTCCGTTCAAATAAAGTAGACAGCTGATGACGCACTTTGGAAAGACTACAACGCACGCGCATAAAAGTAAAGTAAAAAACCGCTCTTGGATCAAACTGATAAATAATTTTCTTTCCCATCGACGACATGTCCTGCATTTTAACGTAATTTTTATTTTTGAAAGTAAAAAAATATACTTAAGGTTTTAGGGTGGCTGAGAACACAGACAGGGGGGCTGGAGTCACCCTAAAAAAGGTCTAGAACCGCCTGAACTACTGCTGCACTCCCATAAACTGCAAATATTGTTCAAAATTAGTTTTTTTCTATTTAGTATTCCTCTAGTGCACCAGTATTTTTTGCAGGCTTAGAATAAGCTTTCAGCAACAAAATGCTTTGTGAATGACTGTTAAATGACTTTTTTCTAAATTGTCCAGTTACTTGTAGAATTTATATAGCCTATGAAATTAGCCCCAATATCCAAATGCATCATTAGGAAAAAAAATCAGATCATCAAATAATTAAAAACTTTAATTATGACACATTTTTGTGAAATGCTGATTTATTGTGGTGATAAGCTTGTATTTATTTTGATTTTTTTTTGTGGTGGTGGTGTTTGGAATAAAAACACTGTCAATAATAATCGTACGTAATTCAAAGCATTGTCTGTAAATTTTAATTTAGTTGTGCGTAATTTAAAACTATTGTACGTAATTATGTTTTTTGTGGAGTTGGATCCCAAAATCTACGGCCACAACAGATACGAGATTTTGTGTGTTTGTTCAAATACAACTCCAAAATGTACGACTATGACAGTTTACAGACACAACGCTTGTTTTCACAACACCTCTTTTTTACACACGAAAACGGTCTGCGAAACAACTGTCAAAAATACGCCATCACGTTCACCCGCATTACTATCTGAGGGAAGATGAATCGATTCCACGAAGTGTGCATGCGCCCCGCCCTCTTCTAAACCACTCATAGAAACCACTGGCGCCGAAATGGTGGGTTAGTTATCACTAATAACAGAGAGAAATTTGTGCTAACACTTTAAAATAATGTTTTTTATTTTATTTCTTGACTTTTACAAGGCATTTGATACTGTTGAACATACTTTTTTATTTGAAATCTTAGAGTTTTTAGGTTTTGGGAGTAATTTTTGTAAAATAATTAAGATGTTTTATACTGACGTATAGTTCTGTATCCCTGAATCCTAGTATAACTCCTAGGTTTGAAGTGCTCTGCGGAATTAGGCAGGGATGCCTGATTTCTCCCAAACTGTTTATTCTAGCCACTCAATCACTTATATTACTCATTAATCATAACGCCGATTTGCATGGGATCTAAAGGAATTTAAAATTAGTCAATTTGCAGACGACACAGCAATCCTTTTAAAGAATAAATTCATGGTTGATGTTGCCCTAAATTCAGTCTCGATTTTCCCTAAAGCTTCAGGATTTACCCTTAATATTAAAAAATGTGAGCTACTTCCCATTCACTCATCAACGGACTCTATCATCTCTTCAATTTAGGTTAAAGACGAAGTGAAATCTTTAGCAATAGTTTTATCTAAAAATGCTATTAGAAGAGAAGACGTTAACTTTTCTAACCAGTTAATAGATATAAGGAAATCTTTGAGCTATTTCCAAAATAATCTATCCATGCCACTCCCTGTAAGTTTCTACAGTTAATGTTAAGAAATCTAATTCGATCGTTTTCCAATTTCTGTGGAAAAACAAAACTCATTATATTAAGAAATCACAGCTGGTTAAAGACTATGATATGGGTTGTATTAAAAGACATTCAAGATTAATTGGTTGAAAACATATCGGTGGCTTAGTGGTTAGCATGTTTGCCTCACAGCTCCAGGGTCGCGGTTCGATTCCCTTTGCTATTACTTATACTGCTTAGTTCATCTTGCTTCCATATTAGTTAGTAGTATTAAGCTCAGTGTTAATGCAGTACTATCTATTACTTCCTGCACAGTCACTCGTTACCAACAGACCATTATTTTAAAGTGTTAGCACAAAATTCTCTCTGTTATTAGTGATAACTAACCCGCCATTTCGGCACCAGTGGTTTCTATGAGTGGTTTAGAAGAGGGCGGGGCGCATGCGCGCTTCGTGGAATCGATTCATCTTCCCTCAGATAGTAATGCGGGTGAACGTGATGGCGTATTTTTGACAGTTGTTTCGCAGACCGTTTTCGTGTGTAAAAAAGAGGTGTTGTGAAAACAAGCGTTGTGTCTGTAAACTGTCATAGTCGTACATTTTGGAGTCGTATTTGAACAAACACACAAAATCTCGTATCTGTAAACTGTTGTGGCCGTAGATTTTGGGATCCAACTTCACAAAAAACATAATTACGCACAATAGTTTTAAATTACGCACAACTAAATTAAAATTTACACACAATGCTTTGAATTACGTACGATTATTATTGACAGTGTTTTTATTCCATAGTGGTGGTGTAATGATCTCTGTCTCCATGTGTGTTACAGGAACACCATGAGGAGGACCTGTTCCTGTACATGACCTACAGCAATGAGAGCGTGTATGGTGCCTGAGTGGAAAAAAAGGGGGGCATGGATGGAAGAGGAAGCCAGTGACAGACTTTGGGTGTGTGCTTGAGGAAGGAATGGAATTTAAACAGTGGTGTGGCGACGTTTTTTTTTTTTTTTTTTATCGTTTTATCACTATTATTCTGTTTTGTATGAAGCTGAGCTTACAGCATTGAACATCAGTGTGGTTTAAAGGATGTAACTGGTTTGTGTTTAAACTACTATGAGTTTAATTACATTTAACAATGTAAGTAAGGCATTGTAATATAGATAGATATGATGGAGGGAAAGAAGAGATGTAAATGAGATGTTGATGACCATGGTGCAGTGCAAAATTATCCCACAATTCCATGAGTCTGTCTCAGGAGTGACTCATCTGTATTGAATGAAAATACTTTGTTTTTTTTTTGTATAGTTATATGATAAATTTTGTGGTCAAAAAAAAAGAAAAAAAAAAGAAAAGAAAAACAGACATGCAGCATTGTGCAGGTGTGGGTTCTATCTATCTATCTATCTATCTATCTATCTATCTATCTATCTATCTATCTATCTATCTATCTATCTATCTATCTATCTATCTATCTATCTATCTATCTATCAATCAATCAATCAATCAATCAATCAATCAATCAATCAGCTTACTGGGCCATTCCAGTCCCCTTAGCTGAATATGGTAACCGCCTCTTTTCTATAGGTTTTCTACTAGATTTTGGAGTATGGTTGTAGAGACTTTCTCATTCAACAACAAATGCATTATTAAGTTTGTGTGCAAATGCATGAGGGGGTTTGGTGGGGAGTCGCCTGGCGATGACAAACATGTAACACTGACAGCAGAGATGCCTGATCATTAAAAAAAGCCACTAAGCATCTGTGCAACCTAGCGCAAACAGTGCAGGACAAAAGACAGTGCATACAAACGATACAAAACATACAAAAATACAAAAAAAATATGAGTTGATCAGAGCTTGAGGCTTGAGGTCAGGGCTTTGTGTAGAAAACTGAAGTTCTACCACTCCAACCTTCACAAACCATGTCTTCATGTAGCTTGCTTTGTGCATAGGAGAATTGTCATGTTGGAACAGGTTGAGATACAGCATAACAAAGGGAGTGCTACAGCATACAAAGATATTCTATACCACGGTGTGCTTTCAATTTAGTGGCAGCAGTTTGGGAGAAAAATATTCAGTATGTTTGATGGTCAGGTGTCCACAAACCTGTAAAACATTACACAATCAACCTTCGTAACTATATTTCCAACACATTACCTATATATCGGCTTCAATGCGGTCTGACTGGTGAGCAGACCCCATCACAGAATTGATGTTTCAGAGCAAACTGTACAGAGTTTCAAAGCAGCTCAATAGTGGGTGTCTGTCTTGTGGATTCATCTTTCATAAAATATGAATCATTAGTAAACATTTTCAGGGGAACAGTCTCAAAACCTGTGGCAGTGTAATGGAAGGACAAACAGTATTAGTGTAGAGTAACAGTAATAACCACTCTAAGCTTACATAAACACAATTTAATATCTGCATTTTTCACAAAAAAGTATAGTATCATGAAAAAATGGTGAGACAGGAGAAGTAATTTATTCTGAAAAATGGAGCACTGCATCAGTTTGAATATATAATATGCAATAACAGCAAATGATTTATTTTTTTTCTATAATAAATAATTGTAAATGTAGTTTAAAGGCGACCACATTTTGCTGCAGTTTTCCTACCACACTTTTCAGATTGAAATTCTTGCAATTAGCATTGTTAGCATGTGTGAGCAAGGGAACACCCGAAAGAACAACACGATATCTGTTCAGTTATGCAAAAAGTCTAATTTGTGTTGAGAACCTCACATCTGTAAGGACTGAACCTACTGGCATCTCACTACTAAAATGCACCTACTGGTTCTAAAGTTGCCTTTTTAGTTCACTGGAAAGTTGACTGAACTAGAACAGACAGGAATTGCTATTCATATTTATAATACTGAACAAAAATCATTTACTTGAACAGCTATTTATTCGTTTAGGATAAGGTTAAAGCCATGATAATTAAGGCCATCTAGATTGAATCATTTAAATCATACAAAAGTGAGATCAAAAGTGCTGCTAAACTTCCTGCTGCTTACTGTTCTTGTTTCTGGAGGAAGTACACAAGCACTATTATCAAATAAACAGTTTTAATGACTCCAGATTTGAGTAGCTTAAAGGTGGTGTGTACAATGTTTGAAAGCCAATGTTGACATTTGAAATCACCAAAACAAACACGCCCCTAACCCAAATAGGTCCCACCCCTGTACTGATAGCTCCACCCACACATACATATGTAACTCAGGCAACTAAAGGAAAGAAATGTGTCTTTATCATAGCTGAAGGGAAGAACAATACGATTGCAGATAAACAAACAAGCAAAAATGACACACAAGCATAATCATGCAAAGGACGGCCTATATTAACTCTGTTAAACAAAGCAAAACCAACGTTACTCACCTATCGAGAAGGAAAAAAGCAACCTTGGCATCCCATCGCAGGCCTTCCCACTCCTTCAGTTCTCTCCAGGACTGGAAAGCTGATCCTATATTTACACGGGTCCTACTTCTTGCCTTATCGTAAGCCTTCTTTGCTTTTCGTTTTTATCTGCCATGCCAATGTTTCAATCGCTTTCTGCTATGTCAGACATGCGCTCTTAACACTGTCTCAGTCGCATATTGACAAGACACGCCCCTTTCTGCTCATTGGCTACATGTTTGTTTTGTTTGTCGGCCCAACTCAGAAGCCAGTATCAACAAAGAGGCATATATGTGTGTTTGTTATAGTTTGTTGAAGGGTTGGAGGGATGTTAAAGGGCAGATAGAGAAGAAGGGTTGGTGGTGTGAGAGAATCTGGCCATGCATGGGTTGTTAGGTGAGACACCACCAATGTGTGAACCAATGTGCATCTCTGGCTAGTTCGTCTATGTGTGACTTCCTATATAAGCCACTTGCTGCTCAGCCTGTGTGTTAAAATCCAATTTAATTTTACAGCACAGTTTTTTATGCCTTTGCTTTGGGTTGAAAGGTGCGCTGGACAACAAGGGTCTTTACACTTTGGCCATATTTCTGCCTAAAGCTACATATTGTTTTGGTGCTTTTAAAAAGATTGTATCCACAAAAACAATTCACAGAATGGGTATATTTATATTTGCATAAATTGCTATACTGATCATTAGTACATTAGTGAAGGACCATAAAAAGGACATTACATTTAAGTGTATTTATCATTAATTTAATTTCTAATCAATGGTAAAGGCACTGGACTGCTTATCAGACGTTTATGCATTCAAATCCCAGGTCCACCAAACTGCCACTGATGAGCTCAACCCTCACTGCTTAGCTGTATAAGATACATGTAAGGTCTTTTTACAGTGATCGTGGGTAAATATTCTGAATAAATTTCCCAAACTCTTTCAAAAGTCTTTGGAAAGGATTTTCTCAGGTGTGCAGTATGCAAAAATATTGTTGATTATTGAACACCTACTTGATACAGGATGTGTAGATTTCCAGTTCATTAATATACATTTCTAAGCTCATTATTTATCATTATTTAAGTACCTATAACATTTGAAGAGAGATAAATTATATATTCACAGAAGTCATTTAATACAGAGCAGTTCCAAAGCATGTGGAGTAAATCACCTGCAGATGTTTTTGAATTTTTGGCGTTTTGAAGATATATCAGAGAATTGTTTGTATTTGATAGTGGAAATTGTTTCTAATTCTTGACTAGAAAAACTGACATTCCAAAGGATCCATTTTACCACAAGGATTTACAATAGCTTATTTCTAGTAAATGCAGCACTTAAAGGAAGAGGAAATGTGTCCAATCTTTCTGTTAGTATAAAATTGTGATGAGGAAGTGTGACGCAATGAGAGTGTGTGTGCCCTGTGATGGGTTGTCACTCCGTCCAGGGTGTATCCTGCCTTGATGCCCGATAAAGCCTGATTCACAGGCTCCCCGTGACCCGAGGTAGTTCAGATAAGCAGTAGAAAATGAGTGAGTGAGAGAAGTGGGATGCAATCAAGTTAGGGGATGAGGATATATTAGGGCTTTGAGAATTTCTCTAAATGTTGAGTCTCCAGGTTCTTTTTTTGTTAGTAATTATTCTTCTTGACTGTTATACATTTAATATTAACCTCACATTGTTTACATACAGTACATGGATTTGTGCTTGCTTGGGAGGAGAAAAGTAGAAGAGCAGTTACATCATTCCTTTTTTTTCATGTCTGGCATCAGACACTGAGTATTTGTTAAGAAAACGAAAGCCTAGTAAGCAGGAGAAAAAATGGACGCTGAAAAAGTGACTGAGGTGGAGATAAAAAATCTTGCACCAGCAGAAGTTCAAGATGATAAGGATGCTAAAAAAGACATAATGAAAGGAACAAAAGGTAAGAAAGAAAACAAACAATCAATAAGTTCTCATTAACAGCATTCTCTATTCTAAAGGTGATCTGAAATAAACATTTATTTAATAAAACTACAAACACACAAAAGTTGTGATAACGTATAATACATGTATGAAGCTAGTCGTATGTAGGGTGAAGAAGAGTTTAAAAATGATTCATTGTTGAAAATGTCCAACTTTCTCAGATATCAATTTGAACTTCTAAAATAAAAATGCAACACTGAGGGAAATCGACTTTGTTGGCCAACAGTAAAGCTAAATTGATTCTTTATGTATTCATGGTGTAATATTACAAAAGTGTGTTGTGTTTTACGGCAGGGGTTCCCAAACTTTTCAGACCGAGACCCCCAATATTAGACTGCTGACGACCAGAGACACCCCCACAGCCCCCACCTTCTTCTCTCCTTTTCCTCCAGCTTGTGAGGATTTGCGATTTGGTTACAGACTGACAGAGCTAAAACAAAAAGGAACACAATCTCTAACCCAGGCTATTTTATTAACAAATTATGGACAAAAACAAATAGGCTACATCCCATAACTATGAAATGCTTACAGACAGAATACGAACAAGCTGCTTGGAACAAGTATAACTTCATGTATAATTGTATTGTAATTGTAAATGTATTCAGAAAAAAACGCCTAATGTGATGGAAGTAGGGGGTTCAATTTTAGAGAATGCTACCCGCAGATCATCTTCCACGTTAAACCGTGACCTGTGTTTATTCTTAATGGCAGTCAGCGCGGAGAAATTCTTTTCGCATAAATGCGTTGCATGAGTACATCCGACGCGGCTTTCAACAACTGTGGATATTCCAGCGCGACAGACACCCAGAACTCATCCAGCGTCTTGCCTTCAAATGCCGTCCTGTGTTCGATCGGTTGAAAGTTGCGCATCTTCCGTATCTGACGCCAGATGATTTGCCGTGTTTACATTGAATATTGACCTTATCCAGTCATCTTGGTCGGGAGCGTCTTCTTCAGGGAAATAAAGTGATCCAAAAATTGTGATTGACGCCCCACTTAACTGTCGTAATTAATCGGAGCAAACAAAGTTTTATTTCCAGTTTATTTTGATGATCCTAAATTTATCCTCGCATCATTACAACTTTTTTAAACATATAATAAATAAATAAATAAATAAATAAATAAATAAATAAATAAATAAAGTTTCTGGAAATCATCTCGCAACCCCCCGCCCCCAACTTTGGGAACTGCTGTTTTACGGAAAGATTTGAGTTTGAGAATGTGTTATGTGTGAAATTTATTCAGTTTGTTTATTCAGGCTCTTGATTAAAAAAAATCAGAATACTGGTGCCTAATATAATCTTCAGAAGAACATCCTCTTACATCTCAACAATCAGACCTGAGAATGTAACAGCATTGCAATATAAACAATGTTATAATTTAGAAAATGGGCTGGCTGGTATATCGCTATCACTAAACTACAAGGTCAGTGCTGTCTTCCAGTAGATGTGGATGTTTATTCTAGACTAAAAATATTGTCTGAAACGGCTTTGTAATCAGAGATACCAGGTCTTTAATATTCATAATAAAAAAAGTATAACATAGTTCAAGAAAAATCATCTCAGTATGCACAACATGCAGAACTTGAGGCTGATGAGTTACAACAGCAGAAGCCCACATGGGGTTTCACTCCTGTAAGCTAAGAACAGAAATCTGAAGCTACAGTGGGCACAGTCTTACTGAAACTGTGCAGATAAAGACTGTAGAATTGACACCTGGTTACCATAGACATTTACCTTTGAGCTCTCTCATGAACAAGGTGTTGAGTTTATATTTTTGTAATGAAAACCTCAAAAAGGAACTAGTATTGCCCTCAGAACAAAAGTTTAAATAACATTCTAGGTGCAAATAATTAAGTTAATCTGTAACTAAAAACAGTATGTAAATCAATTCACTGGCACAAACACACTCAGTAATGCACAGGGTTAATTGATGATAAAAGATTTTCAGATATAAGTAGGAATAATACATTTCGTCAGTTCATCCTCTGGCAATAATGTTAAAACTCAGGCTCAGTCCAAAACTGTACATTCTCGTTCTAAAGTGTATACTCAACGGGCATTCACAAGCCGCACAGGCATAACATATTAAAGCGATAGTGAACATCAAATTTCACTACAGATGCAGCAACATTTAAACATTATGCAAAGGTTGTACCTTAAACCCTACTGAGCTACATCAAATCCCACCATGTATATTAAATTTTGTCATTTCGGGCCTTAGCGGATGTGAAAGTGTCTGCGGATTCGAAGGAGGAACTGACCACAGGTGAAGGTGAAAGGGTGAAAACTAAATATACACGAAAACATGCTGGCTTGAGGAGTTTCTACATGTCATATGATTTACACATGATCATTCTCCTATGTTTAGATATTTACAGGAGAGTTCGTCTGTACAAGAGGATTTCCGCTATTTTCATGGTTCTCTCTTTGTTCTTGCTGGCTATGGTTCTTGCACTGGCTATGAAGTGTAAGTAAAACATTAGCGGTTAGCATGTTACTGACTCATTCACAACAAACTAGTGCTGCTGTAAACATCAACATCCCATCTAGAGCTCCAGCCTTCACTCATATAATATAACAATATGACATTTGCTAGCTTTCTGTAATCACTTTATTCACAAATAAACAAAGAAAATTAACAAAGTGAGAAAATGTTGGTGCTATGTGTATTATTACAAAATAATGTATTGTCAAGTAAAAATAAGCCATTTTTCCACCTACTACATTGCTATTTTTTATGTTTATTTTTGAGTTCTTGTCACTAGATAGCATGTAAATGCAACAGTTGAGAAGGAACCCGCATGATCGAAAGCCTTTAACTATAGTGTCATTCCATTTTAAGCTAAAAATAGATAACATGAAGAGGATGAGCTCAGTTTGTTTGTTTATTTATTTATTTATTTATTTATTTATTTATTTATTTATTTATTTATTTGTAGAGCTGATTTTCACAGGCCTGTCAAATATAATTTCACTGTGAATGTATTAGCTTTTAATATGTATGTTTTCTGTATAAAATACAATTTTCATATTATTTCTGTGTTCCTTTGACATCCAAACCTCAGCAAAGGTGAAGTGTCCAGAGATTGCTGAACCTAATTGTGAACTTTGTCAGACCATGTGTCCTCCACTAAAGGGCATCCGAGGTAAAAGCCTATAACACCAAATTTGCTCAAAAATACTGATTTAGAATTCTAAATACTCTTCATATATATTTATTTCTTTATAATGATGTTCTATTGTCCCATTTTATCATTTGTGTGAATTCATTATCTTTATTTTTGTCATTTATGAGCTATGTATTAAAACCTGCTGTTTCTCTGCAGAGTGTCCGTGCTCTGAGTGCGAGGAAGATTGGGAGATGTTTGAGAACTCTTGTTACTTCTTTTCTGATGACCGCCTAAAGTGGCAGGAGAGCAGGGAGGCGTGTCAGAAACTTGGAGGAGACCTGGTTGTTATTGACAATGAACGTGTTCAGGTGAAGCAGTCAATCGCTCAGTCACTCAAACTGAAACAGACATCACTATTAAAGACAGGTTATAGGTGTATATCTTACTTGTGTCTGTCTATATTACTGTAGAAGTTTCTAACTGAGGACAGGAACATTATGCACTGGATTGGGTTCCATTATTCAGAAGATCAGAAATGGATTTGGATTAACAATAGTACAACAACCCGGAGGTGAGTAATCAGTGTTGTGTTTCTTACCATGGTTTTTGTTGGAGAGCTTTGGTGGGTAGTGTGTTTCTTAACCCAGCAGTAATGCCAAAGTGTTTAATAAGAGCCCCAGCAAGGCTATTAGCCAGAACAACATCCACTGCAATCAGTGCAGCTGCTGTGCTGAGAATGATCCATCCCTTAAAATACTAGTCATTGTTGGTGGTACTATAGTGTCCCTATAACATTGATGTAGAGAGTAATGGGGATTCATAAAAGATACATAACAACAGATAAGCGGCAGTGAGTATTACTAAATTTGTTCTTTTCACTAAACTACTTCTGTCACAATGAATTCCGAGCTTGAAGGTTTAATGCAACAGCTCAACAAGAAACAAAATAAAACACTTCTATAATCTCACTGACAAACATTTCATAAATCATGAACATGAAACTTTCCTTTGTTTTCATTTTCTGTAAAAGCAAATGATTAATTCATTATATGAAGTATAATAGCATACAGTAGAAAGGGGAAGCAAATTCTTCTGATATTTCTCATCAAAATCTTAATTTTGCAGACTGCTGCTCACTGGATTTTGTCAGTGAATGTTTTTGTGTAAATAAACAGTGTTTTTTCATTATCAGCTTCTGGTCCAATGGCCAGCCAAAACCAGACGTTCAAGGCTCCTGTGCACTGCTAAATGGAGGGACATCAGACCTGAACAACTGGCTTTCAAACTCCTGTAATGTGATGTCACAGTACATCTGCAAGAAGTGTTAAAATTGGAGAATGCCAACCATAACCATCACATGTATCTGCTACAGTTGCCTTCAATAACTTCATTTTACTGTTATCCTTACCTTTTACAAATGCAGTTCATAAACAGTAACAAATACAGAATCAGCACATAAAACAATCCTGTTCTGTGATGCACAATCAAGTAGATATGCTATGCATTTTTCATGATTTTAGATATTATTCTCACTAAAACATTCAGAATATATTATATAACATCATATATACCTTAGTAACAGCTTTTTTTAATGGTTGTGAGATGTCATTACGTATATTTACAGTGGTTCAGTTAAACATTCCTAATACATTTTGTACTTACTTTGTAATGCACCTTTTTGTATGCAGCCCACACAATAAATGCAATTATTCAGATTTATTTGTGTAGCACTTTTAACAATGAACATTGTCTCAAAGCAGCTTTCCAGAACATAAACATTAAACAAAAAGTTAATAAAGATTAATAATAACACAAAGGTTCAAGATTAGTATTGTACTTACATTTAAATGTGTTTATATTCATCCCCAATGAATAAGCCTGAGGTGACTGAGGCGACTGTGGCAAGGAAAAACTCCCTTAGATGGTAAAGGAAGAAACCTTGAGAGGAGCCAGACTCCAAAGAGAACCCATCCTCATTTGGGTGACACTGGAGGGTGTGATTATAAATATACAGTCCAACAAATATTGTATTGATGAGGAGGTTGCTGTCCTCAAAGACCACATGTAGTTTGCAATTCCTCATAGAATGCACAAATATTTCATGAAGCAAAGTCCAACTGGAGCTGGTAAGTCTCTAGATGTCTCAGGATCCTCACATGGTTGACCTCATCTCAGTGAAGGTCCAAAATCTTCATGACACAGAATACAGTCGGAGCTGGTACAATTTCTGGAATCCAAAGGATAGCTAGAAAAGGAGATGCAGTGGAGAGGAATTAGTGTAGCTGCTGTTCATAATTGCAAGCACTAGTTGATAATGTGCATGTACTAGAGCAAAACTATTAAGGAAGTATTATGTGTACGCCTGACTAGATAGGTTTTTAATCTACATTTAAACTGGGAAAGTGTGTCTGGGAAAAAAGTTTGGGAGCTAAATATGAAAACGCCCTACCACCTTTAGTAGATTTTGATATTCTGGAAACTACCAGAAGTCCTGAGTTTTGTGATCTCAGAGAGCATGAAGGAATGTAGTGTTAGAAGACTAGGTAGATACATGGGAGCTACTGTAAACCATTTAGAGTCTTGTACGTAAGTAGCAGCAGTTTGTAATCAATTGTAAACTTAACAGGTAGCCAGTTTAAAGATGATAAAATTGGGGTTATATGATCATATTTTCTCAACCTGGTAAGAACTCTGGCAGCTGCATTTTGGACTAACTGTAGCCTATTTATTGAAGATGCAGGACAACCACCTAGTAATGCATTACAATAGTCAGGTTGGAGGTCATGAATGCATGAACTAGCTCTTCAGCATCAGATACAGATAGAATAATTCTTGGCTTGGCAATATTTCTGAAGTGGAAGAAGGCTGTTTTTGTAATATGGGCTATATGATTTTCAAAAGACAAGTTTCTGTCTATATAAAACCCAGGTCTTTCACTGTTGAGCTAGTGGTAACTGTAACCCATCTGTAGGAGCTCTAGGAGAGTGGTGTGCAGGTTCTCGGGCATGTAGATTCTTTCTGGAGGACACTCGGTAGGCGTCGGCGTCGGCGTCTGTGAGTTGGCCTGGGAGATCTCTGTCAGGACGTCCCACTGTATCAGAGCAAGCATCCGGGTCTCGGGGATGATGGGTTCAGGTGCCTCTCTATGGAATAAAAACACTGTCAATAATAATCGTATGTAATTCAAAGCATTGCGTGTAAATTTTAATTTAGTTGTGCGTATTTTAAAACTATTGTACGTAATTATGTTTTTTGTAGAGTTGGATCCCAAAATTTACGGCCACGACAGTTTACAGATACGAGATTTTGTGTGTTTGTTCAAATACAACTCCAAAATGTACGACTATGACAGTTTACAGACACAACGCTTGTTTTCACAGCACCTCTTTTTTACACACGAAAACGGTCTGCGAAACAACTGTCAAAAATACGTCATCACGTTCACCGGCATTACTATCCGAGGGAAGATGAATCGATTCCACGAAGTGTGCATGCGCCCCGCCCTCTTCTAAACCACTCATAGAAACCACTGGTGCCGAAATGGCGGGTTAGTTATCACTAATAACAGAGAGAAATGCGCGCTTCGTGGAATCGATTCATCTTCCCTCGGATAGTAATGCCGTGAACGTGTGAACGTGATGACGTATTTTTGACAGTTGTTTCACAGACCGTTTTCGTGTGTAAAAAAGAGGTGTTGTGAAAACAAGCGTTGTGTCTGTAAACTGTCATAGTCGTACATTTTGGAGTCGTATTTGAACAAACACACAAAATCTCATATCTGTAAACTGTTGTGGCCGTAGATTTTGGGATCCAATTTCACAAAAAACATAATTATGTACAATAGTTTTAAATTACACACAACTAAATTAAAATTTACACACAATGCTTTGAATTACGTACGATTATTATTGACAGTGTTTTTATTCCATAGAGAGGCACCTGAACCCAACATCCCCGAGACCCGGATCCTTGCTCTGATACAGTGGGACGTCTCTGGTCTACCTCTCGGTGCACACGTGACAGTGCATCAGCTTTAGCATTCATGCTTCCTGGACGGTAGGTCACGGAAAACTGAAAGAAGAACATAGCCCATCTTGCTTGACGGGGGTTCATGCGCTTGGCAGCACTGAGATATTCCAGGTTTCTGTCGTCAGTCAAGATTGTGAACGGATGTCGCACACCCTCCAGCCAATGCCTCCACTCCTCAAATGCTGCTTTCATGGCTAACAGCTCACGGTCTCTCACGTCGTAATTGCGCTCTGTGGGAGATAACTTGCGGGAGAAGAACATTTTGTTGGCCGGCCCCTGGCGCTGAGACAGGACCGCTCCGACTCCTGTGTTGGAGGCATCCACCTCCACTATAAACAGCCGGTTTGGATCGGTGGTGAAGGATGGGTGCCGAGGTGAAGCTCTTCTTCAGGTTTTGGAATGCCATAAGTGCCTCCGGTGACCAGGTGAGACGGGCTGGGGCTTTCTTGGTCATGGACGTGAGCGGTGCTGCGATAGTGCTGAATCCACGGATGAAGCGACGGTAAAAGTTAGCAAACCCCAGGAAGTGTTGCAGTTCCTTGATGGTCTGTGGTTGTGGCCATTGTAGTACAGGTCGGTTGTCATGGTGTTAAGCTGGAGTGGCCTCTCTGTGGGGCGGTGGTGCTGGGTGCATGCTTGTAGGCTGAGGTCTCTTGTCACATGCGTGATGCGTCCCTCTCCGAGCGGCTGGCTGTCAATACCCTCCACGGCCACAGGGGGCGCACAATGGGTTACCGGTAGGTCATGGGCCCGCACAAACTCCTCCGACAAAAAGTTCCTAGCTAATTTTTGTTCCTCGCACCTCAAGGTGTACATTAATCTGAGCACAGTTCTGTGATTGAGGAAGGGAGAGGTTTCGACTCACCGGAGTGTTACGCTTGTTAGCTGGTCTGGTGGGACAAGCCGACAGCCTGTGGCCGGATTCCCTGCAGTACAAGCAGAGGCGCCAGCGGACTCGCATTTCTCGTTCCTCGGCTGTGAGGTGCGTGAAATCGAGCTGCATGGCCTGGTAGCTCTCTGAGCGAACGGCGTGTGCGGGGTTTCATCAGGTGCCCATCAGGTTGTCGATTCGAATGGAGAGGTCCATAAACTTGGCCCAGGTTTTTCCTTCGCCCCGCTTGCAGTTCCGGGTTCAAGCCCTCCCGGTATAGCAGCTTCAGCGGCCGCTCCTCCCAGCCTGCTGCCGCGGCGAGGGTGCAGAATGCCAGCGCATACTCAGCGGCGGTGCGATCGCCCTACGAGATTTTCAGTAGATGCTCCTCCTCGCACTCACCGATGGCAGAGTGATCGAATACAGTGCGAAGTAGTGCGAGGAAGTGCTTGAAGGTTGGGAAGGCGGCCCAGTCAGTAAGTAATAATAATAATAATAATAATAATAATAATAAGAAGAAGAAGAAGAAGAAGAAGAAGAAGAAAAAGAAGAAATAAGGATAAAAATAAATATATGAATATAGACAATTAAAGCTTAAAATGAATTGAAAACGATTAACTTAAAACTTAAGATACTATATATCTATCCCTATCCCCTTTAACTGGGTATCATCAGCATAACAATAAAATGTTATGTGTGCATTTGTATCCATTTGATGATGAAGTGAAGGATTGCTATCAAAATTAAGATTTAAATTGTGATTTACCAATCAGACGGTGTGCAACACCCTGGAGATGTTGTCCGAGAGGGTTTCTGCTCCAACTCTGCTGGGGTGCAGGCCATCAGCATGGAACAGCCTAGGACGCTCCCAGAAAACGTTCCAGTTGTCAATAAAGAGCAGATTCTGACCATGACACCATGATTGTAACCATTCATTTAAGGTAAAAATGTCTGAACCTCTTGATTTCTCACTGGTACGTGGGTACAGACATGATGATCCTTGCTGTGGGCGATGTGCTGCGAACCGTCTACACCAAGTTCTTGAGGTCCCTCTTCGGGATCTCAGGCTTGTGTCGTTCGTGCCAGCATGAAGGACAACAGTTCCGGTGTTCTTCCTCAGGATCTCAGGTACCTGTGCAGTGACACCAACAACATGAGCAGCATGTAAATAGCAAGTTTGTATAGGGTATGAATACATTTTGGGAAAAAGTCCTTTACCAGCTTTCCAGTGATGGTAAAGGACTTTTCCCCAAAATGTATTCGTACCCTATCTGTGGAAATCACACCCTAAAGCAGATAAATAAAAATTTCAGGAACAGGTAAATCATATTCAGTTTAATGTACATTTATATTTACAGCATTTGGCAGACACCCTTAACCAGAGCTACGTACAGAAGTGCTTAAGTCTCTATCATTGAGCGGTTGAGACAGGAACAACCTTCAGTAAGTTCCCTAGCGAGTAATATCACCCATGGCAATGATGCGGCAGCAGCGGCTAGGCCTATTTTGCCAGGTGCTGGTGCCGCATCAACGGATAGGTTTGTTTTTGTCCCTAGAGACCGGAAATGTCCAAAATTTAGTGGAACGTCAGGTATAGGTATTGATGAATGGGTCGAAGAGGCACAGGCTTGTATCTGGGCCCGTTGCTTGTCTACGGCTGACCAGGTGTTCTTTTTGTTCGATCACTTAGAGGGTGAAGCTCAGGAGGAAATTAGGCATCGTTCCGCTGCCGATAGAAGTAATCCAACTCTCATAATCGAGGCCCTACGTGAATTGTATGGCTGCTCATTGTCATATGTGGCTTTGCAAGTGGCTTTTTCTCCCGGAGGCAGCGGGAGGGGGAGACCCTTTTGGAGTTCTCCCTTGCCCTGATGGGCCTCCAGGAGAAAGTTAAGCAGCAGTCGTCCTCCGCCATGCCAAATGCGGAAATATTGTTGCGAGACTAATTTGTTGAATTTGTGTTAGATCCGGCATTGCGTCGTGAACTCAAACAATTGGTGCGCCGGCAGCCATTGTGTACCTTCTTGGATGTCCGGGGTGAGGCGATACGTTGGGAATGGGAAGAGACGCCCGGGGAAACGAGACCTAGGAGTCAGTCACTTCCGGTAGCATATGGGTTTCAGTGTGGGGTACAAGGGGAGCCACAGGCTGAAAGCAGTATTTCACGGTCAGAATTTGCAGAATTGCGTGAGATGCTTAAGTTACAGCAAGAGCAAATAGGTCAGCTTACGCAAGGGCTTGCCCGATTACAGAGCTTTCAGTCCCGAAATACCTCTCCTCATCGTGGTCCAGTAATATGTCGGCGGTGCCAACGTGAGGGTCATTTTGCTAGGGACTGCGATGGACAGCGTGCTCCCCTTCGGTCGAGGCCGCCTTCTAGGTTCGTGCCTGCACCCCGGGAAGAACCAGTTCATTCTGTACAGTGGTCGGAAAACTAAAAAGTACCCACCGAAATGCAGAGCCACTGTTCGGTTGGGGAGTTTGATGGCTCTCTTTTAGATCCCATTACATCTGTGCCTCAGTTAGTTTCGTCTTGCCCTCATCTCGTTGCCCTTTTTGGTGGCGTTTCGATTCCCTGTTTGGTGGACACTGGATCGATGGTGTCCACCATTACAGAGAGCTGTTTCCATGAGTGTAGCGACCAGTGGGGACAGGGAGGGATGAAGACATGTCATTGGCTACAACTTCGCGCCGCTAATGGTCTTGCGATACCATACGTTGGTTATATCGAGTTGGATGTGGAGCTGTGCGGTAGGCTGGTACCAAAGTGCGGGGTCCTGGTGGTCAGGGATCCTCCGGGTGGGCCGTGTACTAGAGTCCCGGGAGTTTTAGGGATGAATATCCTATGGCGCTGTTACCAGGAGCTCTTTGGGCAGCATGGCCCTGCCTTGTTCAGCCTGCCGTCAGTGTCACAAGCCCCAAGTATTATGGTTCAGGCCCTTCAGTATTGTCAGCAAGCTAGTACCCAGCCCAGTGAGAGTAGTGTGGGCAAGGTTAGAGTGCGTTGCCATCGCGCATGTCGTATTCCTGGTGGTACTATAAAGTTAGTGGCCGCAACATGTTCTAGGCAGTTTGCAGATACCACTGTGCTTTTCGAACCCTTGGAAGAGGGATTGCCTGTGGGATTTTTGGCCTCTCCTGCGTTGCTAAAGGTCATCCAGGGTACAGTTTATGTACCTGTAGTGAATGTAGGGACGCTGGATGTGTTGCTTTACCATCGTAGCATTTTAGGTAGTCTGAATGGTGTTTTGGTGGTCAGCTTGCCCACTGAGGTGGTAGAGGTACAAGAGGTACAGTCTGTTGCTGCCACTGACGCCCAGGGCTCCCAGGTGCCTTCCGCTAGTGGTCAGGGCTCTCAGGCAAGTGCTGTATTAGATCTGATTGATGCCATTGACTTAGCTATGCTCCGGAGTGAGGAGGTCAGTCAGGTTAAGGCACTGCTTCGGCACTATCATACAGTGTTTTCTGCACATGAGGGCGATCTGGGGTGTACTGATTTGATTACCCTTGAGATCTCTCTGGTTCTCGATATCCCAGTGAGACAGCGTTATCGCAGAATACCCCCCTCAGAGTATGAGGTCGTTAAAGCGCACATTAATCAGCTTGAGGCACAAGTGATCAAGGAGAGCAGTAGCCCTTATGCCTCGCCCATAGTCTTGGTGAAGAAAAAGGACGGTAGTCTGCGCATGTGTGTAGACTACCGTCAGTTGTATCGAGGCACATCGAGGAATCTTTGGATTCCCTGACTGGGGCCCGCTGGTTTTCCACCATGGATTTAGCCAGCAGGTACAATCAAGTCCCGGTGGCTGTGAGAGATCAACCCAAGACTGCTTTTTGTACCCCCTTCGGATTATTTGAGTACAACCGTATGCCCTTTGGACTTTGTAATGCCCCTAGCACCTTTGCACTCCATTGCATATGCCAGCCACAGTCTTCGGCCCACTGAGCGCAATATGTCAAATTACAGCTCAATGAAATTGGAGTTTCTTGTGCTCAAGTGGGCCATGACCGAGAAATTTAGGGAATACCTAGTAGGACAGTAATGTGTTGTGTTTACAGACAACAACCCCCTAAGTCATTTGGAGTCAGCTAAACTTGGTGCTACAGAACAGCGCTGGGCTGCAAAACTGGCCTCCTTTGATTTTGAGATCAGGTATAGGTCAGGGAGAAGTAATAAGAATGCAGATGCCCTCTCATGACAGAACCCACCATGCTCCCTTAACTGGGGTTTGGGTATTGAGACTTTGGGCACTAGTGTGCCTGTGAAGGTACATCAGGCCTTGGATGATAGGGTGGCCTTTCCAGTTACTCAGGCTGTTATGATGTCTTTTCCCAGTTACTCAGGTGAGGAGATGCGGTCTTTACAGAGGGCTGACCCTATGTTTAGTGAAGTCCTGTGGTTGTGAGAGAGTAAGAGGTTCCCTAGTGGGGAAGAGCGCCGACTGCTGTCAAAACCAGCCTTAGCCCTCCTTCGTCAGTGGGATAGGTTACTGGAACCGAATGGTGTAGTCTATCGTCGAGTTCTCCGTCCTAATGGTGGGTAGGTGTTCCTGCAGGTATTGCTACCTACAGAGTTAGTCAGGCAGCGCTGTTATTGGCCTAGTTTGGCTTTAGAGGTAGCTCAGTGGTGTAGGGAGTGTGAGCGATGCCAAGTGGCCAAGGACACACAGCCCGCTGCCTGGAGCTTCATGGGTCATTTGTTGGCGTCTAGGCCTAACGAGATTTTGGCAATTGATTTCACGGTCCTCGAGCCATATCGGACAGGGATAGAGAATGTATTGGTGATGACTGATGTCTTCACCAAATACAGTATGGCTGTCCCTACTTGGGATCAGAGGGCCGAGACCGTTGTTGGAGTATTGGTGGTGGAGTGGTTTTACAAGTTCGGGGTTCCTGGTCGGATTCATTCCGACCAGGGCCGCAATTTTGAGTCTTGTCTGATGCAACAGCTGTGTGCTTTGTATAACATTCAGAGGTCTCATACCACACCTTATCACACACACAGCGGGTATCGGTCAATGTGAGCGATTTAATCGTACGTTACACAATCTCTTGCGTACCCTCCCAGTGTCAAAGAAACGAGATTGGGTGTCTTGTCACTCCCCACCAGTCCACCGGTGAGACGCCCTATTTCCTGATGTTTGGGCAGGAACCCCGGCTCCCTGTGGATTTCCTTCTTGGTCGGGTCCAGGAGGCTGTACCAGGTACTGTACATGATTGGGTGGTGGAACACCAAGCCCGACTTCAGGTTGCTTTTGATAAGGCTTGTGAATGGTTACGGCAGGTTGCTGACCGCCGTAAAGCCAACTATGATCAAGGTGCTCATGATGTCCCGTTAAAGGAAGGCCAACTGGTGTACCTCCGAGATCATGCTAAGAGAGGTCGTCAGAAAATTCAGGATTTATGGAGCTCGGTAGTACATCGGGTAGTGAGAGCACCCAAGGCGGGCGGCGCCGTCTATTCAGTAGCACCACTGGGTGAGCCAGATAGGGTTAAACATGTTCATCGGTCCTCATTATAGGCATGTATTCGGAGGGAGTCATTGGTATTTGAGGGTAATCAGACCCATCAAAGTTCTGAAGTTAACCCTCCATTGGAACAAGTGAGTGTGCAGGAGGATGAGTCTGAAACAGAATGGTTGTTGGTTATTCCAGTAGGACACCAGGTAGCGGGAGTATCACATCCTGCTGAACTAGCTTGTGCAGAACCATCTTCCACAGGTATGTTAGCGCCATCCGGAGTTGTGCCAACATCCTCCATTGCACCTGATTTAGGGGCGACGTACCACCGCTGGCCACCACTCTAATGTTCACCACCTTCCTCGGACTGTAGGTAGGGTAGTGTCGGAGGCTCATACAGCTTCTACTGCAGCCTCAGCTATTTTTAGGCCATGGGATTAAGTTGATCGTTGGGGCGACGATGAGAGGAGGTTGGATTATGTCTATATAAACAACATGCATGTGTGACCTAAACGAGCGTCACTTCCCGGGATCCCGTTTCGCTTCCGGTTTATGGACTGAGGGCTGTTGTGATTTTGTTATGTGAAACAACTATCGCTATGCATCTCTTTAAAACACGGATTATACATGTCGGTTTTCTGCAGCTTCGCAGGACGATCGCGGCAACTGTAGTCATCTCCGTGGCTGCAGATATCGTGGCTTTGACTTATTGTTCGTGGTGTGTGTCTCACGTCTGTTTATGCGACCATATTCAGGTAATGTTATGCATTTTAATGACTGTAATGGCGTGCTGATGTACTTGCATTTCGGTAGTAACTCATGCGTTTATTGTAGTCAATACAATGCCGTGTATGGGCGGATGATGACTGTTATTTTCCCTCGTGTATCCTGAGCTTCACCAGCTGAATGATTAAACTGAAACTATACTTCGCATTGCAACTATGGAGTATTATTTTCACCTCTACTGACTCCCGGGTCCCTGCGCCTGTTATATGGTGGGTCTAATTCATGTGGGTTTTATTATATAAATGTTTTATGGTGACGGGCTAACATGATTAGTTTTCCCTATGTTGTAGAGTGATAGGGGCATGCAGTGACGTCACCGCTGTCTTGTTCTTCGTTGAACGTTCGTGAATGCCATTTTAATGCGGTTGTGAATCCGCTAATGGTGTGGGAGTGCTCTTTTGCACTTAGATGGTCCAGTTGTGTTTTTATTTAATTGATTTATTAGTTATTTTTGGTTAATCTCTGTATCATTGCCAATGTACTGGTGTGATTATTTGTTTTTTTCTCTGTTGTTCCAGTGACAATTGGCTTTGTGTTCTTTATTCTTTAATTTGATTTAATTTTGTTAATTTGTTATTGTGTGTTTGGCAGGCATTAAGTGTCAGCTGTGTTGCCTGCCTAAACCTTGTTAAACATTCTTGTTAAACATTTTTGTTTGTGTTTGAGTGAGTGTGTGTGTGTGTGTGTGTGTGTGTGTGTGTGTGTGTGAGTGGGTGTGTATGCACGTTGTGTTATTCTGTTTTACAGGAGCTGCAGACCTTTTCTGAAGAGCAGGGCTGAAGTCTTTAGGTGGTGATGGTGTTTCCTCACGGACTGCTGTGATTTACCGTGTGCACTGGGGCTTTTGGGAGTGGTGTAAGTTTGCAGTGTACGTAGAGTAAAGGCCTGTACGGCCGGTCATTTAGCCCAGGCTGCAGCTCCTCGTGTTGTCTTTTCTGGACCATTTGTGTGCTTGTGGTTTTACAAGTGAATGCATTTTAAATTTCCTTTGTCATTAAATTCAATAAACAGTGTTTCATTTTTATACCAGTACCTCTGTCTCCATTGTCAATTTGCCACAAAGTGGGGAACTTGTGCACAGTATTTTCAATCAATTCCTTGGGTGAGATTCCCAGGGTAGTGTAGTCGGGCATTGTTAACCCTTTAGGGTTCTTAAATCATTTAAATTCATTTAATTCATTCCCTCCCTCTGCCATCTGGCCACAATTGGATACATTAACTCTGGTTCACTAGGTTACATACTTAAGATTTCATGAGTCTAAAACATTGTTAAAAGTTTTTGGGTTTTTTCTTTTTGGTTTTAATAAACATATGTGAAACAAACAGGGAAGGAAGTGTTTCATGAATAAGTAGGTCTTTAGCCGTTGTTTTAGCATCAGTGTTTTGAATCTGATGGATGCAGCTACCGGAAGCCAGTGGAGGGATTGCAGCAATGTACCACTAGAACTGAATTCATTAATCAGTTGCTCTGCATTATTTGCTGTTTGTTTGATTATCAACAGGCTAGGGTTAGGGTTAGGGTTAGGATGTACTTGTGACCCCAGGCTGACTTTGGCAGCGGCCTGACAAGATCTCAGCTTGTCTCTGGACGGGACATTGTCCTCAATCATGACACTAAAAATGACCGGGCTTGAGCGAACTGTTTTAAATTGGAGCAACATTACAAATGATAAAGGAGTCCAAAAAGGCAACAAACACTCACAATAAACAACACCAGTCATAATCTCTCTCTCTCTCTCTCTCTCTCTCTCTCTCTCTCTCTCTCTCTCACACACACACACACACACACACACACAAATTTCTAAATGGAAATTGAATAAATACTTTGTATTTGGTTAAATTCTGCTCATTGATCCAACTGGGGGGTGGGGGTGGCGGTGGGAGGGGTTGAAGATGTCACTCTTGCCTGTCTTCAAAACTTGAGAGCAGTGACAGTGTATGCTATGAGTGTTGTATAACAAAAAGTGTAACTCCATTTTGTTCTTTGGGGACTATCCAGAAAACAGTGCCCAACACAGGTCGTGTGATTACCATGGAGACAAACACAGAGCCTGCCATTGGCACGTTCATGAGCTGCGCATGCATAACATATTAAAGGGATTGTGAACAACAAGCTTCACTCTCTACACAGATACAAGCAAACTGACCAGACTGAGCTCCATCAAATCCCACCATGTACATTAAATTTTCTAATTTCGGGCCATACGCGGATGTGAAAGTGCCTGCGGATTCGAACGATGAACTGATCACAGGTGAAGGATGAAAACTAAATATACACGTACACATTCTGGCTTGAGGAGTGTTTCTACACATCGTTTTGTTTACACATGATTATTCTGTCTATCTATTATGTGTAGATGTTTACAGGAGAGTTCGTCTGTACAAGAGGATTTCTGCTGTTTTCATCATTTTCTCTTTGTTCTTGCTGGCTGTGGTTCTTTCTCTGGCTATGAAGTGTAAGTAAAACATTAGCAGTTAGCATGTTATTGACAACAAACTAGTGCTGCACTGATATGAAAAAATATAACATTTGCTAGCTTCTGTAGTCACTTTATTCACAAATAAATGAAAAGTAAAATTGACAAAAATGTTGGTGCTACATGTATTATTACAAAATAATGTATTGTCAAGTAAAAATAAGCCATTTTCCACCTACTACATTGCTATTTTTGAGTTCTTGCCACTAGATAGCATGTAAATGCAACAGTTGAGAAGGAACCCGCATGATCGAAAGCCTTTTACTAGTGTCATTCCATTTTAAGCTAAAAATAAATACCATGAAGAGGATGAGCTCAGTTTATTCATTTTTTTATTTGTAGTCCAAGAGCTGATTTTCACAGGACTGAAATATAATTTCACTGTGAATGTATTAGGAACTTATGAATTGTGGTGTGGTGTAACGAGCCATATCAAGTCTTTTCTTCTATATTGACATCAAATATCTCTACAATAACATAATTAGTTATGTGTTAGTATTCTCTCCAATATACTTGTTTTGTGCACACAAAGATGTTGAAGAAACTGCTTTTAATATGTATGTTTTCTGTGTAAAATACAATTTTCATATTATCTCTGTGCTCCACTGACATTCAAACCTCAGTAAATATGAAGTGTCCAGAGATTGCTGAACCAAATTGTGAACTATGTCAGACCAAGTGTCCTCCACTAAAGGGCATCCGAGGTAAAAGCCTATAACACCAAATCTGCTCAAAAATACTGATTTAGAATTGTAATTGCTCTTCATATATATACATTTTTTATAACAATGTTCTATTGTCCCATTTTATCATTCGTGTGAATTCATTATCTTTATTTTTGTCATTTATGAGCTATGTATTAAAACCTGCTGTTTCTCTGCAGAGTCTCAGTGCTCTGAGTGCGAGGAAGAATGGGAGATGTTTGAGAACTCTTGTTACTTCTTTTCTGATGAGCGCCGAAAGTGGCAGGAGAGCAGGGATGTGTGTCAGAAACTTGGAGGAGACCTGGTTGTTATTGACAATGAACGTGTGCAGGTAAAGCAGTCAATCGCTCAGTCACTCAAACTGAAACAGACATCACTATTAAAGACAGGTTATAGGTGTATATCTTACTTGTGTCTGTCTTTATTATTGTAGAAGTTTCTAACTGAGGACAGGAACATTATGTACTGGATTGGGTTCCATTATTCAGAAGATCAGAAATGGATGTGGATTAACAATGGTACAACAACCCGGAGGTGAGTAATCAATGTTGTGCTTCTTACCACGGTTTTGCTGTTTGTTGGAGAGCTTTGGTGGGTAGTGTGTTTCTTAACCCAGCAGTAATTCCAAAGTGTTTAATAAGAGCCCCAGCAAGGCTATTAGCCAGAACAACATCCACTGCAATCAGTGCAGCTGCTGTGCTGAAAATGATCCACAACTTAAAATAGACTTAATAACTTAAATAGCTTAAATAAAACCTGGTCATTGGTGGTACTATAGTGGCCCTATAACATTGATGTAGAGAGTAATGGGGATTCATAAAAGATACATAACAACAGATAAGCGGCAGTGAGTATTACTAAATTTGTCCTTTTCACTAAACTACTTCTGTCACAATGAATTCTAAGCTTGAAGGTTTAATGCAACAAGAAACGTTTTAAATACAAAACATAATTACAGCAAACAAAATAAAACACTTCTATAATCTCACTGACAATTTCATAAATCGTGAACATGAATCTTTCCTTTGTTTTCATTTGCTGAAAAAGCAAATGATTAATTCATTACATGAAGTATAATAGCATAGAGGGAAGGGGAAGCAAATTCTTCTGATATTTCTCATCAAAAACTTAATTCTGCAGACTGCTGCTCACTGGATTTTGTCATGTGCATGTTTTTGTGTAAATAAACATTGTTTTTTCATTATCAGCTTCTGGTCCAATGGCCAGCCAAAACCAGACGTTCAAGGCTCCTGTGCACTGCTAAATGGAGGGCCATCAGACCTGAACAACTGGCTTTCAAACTCCTGTAATGTGATATCACAGTACATCTGCAAGAAGTGTTAAAATTGGAGAATGCCAACCATAACCATCACATGTATCTGCTACTTCATTTTACTGTTATACTTACCTTTTACAAATGCAGTTCATAAACAGTAACAAATACAGAATCAGCACATAAAACAATCCTGTTCTGTGATGCACAATCAAGTAGATATGCTATGTATTTTTCATGATTTTAGATATTATTCTCACTAAAACATTCAGAATATATTATATAACATCATATACACCTTAGTAACAGCTTTTTTTAATGGTTGTGAGATGTCATTACGTATGTTTACAGTGGTTCAGTTAAACATTCCTAGTACTTTTTTTCCTTACTATGTAATGCACCTTTTTGTATGCAGCCCACACAATAAATGCAATTATTCAGATTTATTTGTGTAGCACTTTTAACAATGAACATTGTCTCAAAGCAGCTTTCCAGAACACAAACATTAAACAAAAAGTTAATATAAAGATTAATAATAACACAAAGGTTCAAGATTAATATTTATAATGTTTGTATTTATCCCCAATGAATAATTCTGAGGTGACTGAGGCGACTGTGGCAAGGAAAAACTCCCTTAGATGGAGAGGAGCCTGACTCCAAAGACAACCCATCCTCATTTGGGTGACACTGGAGGGTGTGATTATAAATATACAGAATTTTTGTCAAATTAATCGTTTTGACCTGAAGTCAACATTCCAGACATCCCTGGAAAATCAGACCAGTGGGTTGCTGAAAATGTACAGAGCCAATGTGGCACAAGTAGGGGTACTCAACTAGAAGAACTTCTTAAACAACTGGATGTCCAGGTCTGTTACTTAATTGTCTGTGGAATGATATTGTACTATGTATGTTTATTTTAACTGTAAAATATTTTTTTATCTTAATGACATCATGGCTCAAGTGTTGACACTCCACAAACTGTGTTTCTTGGCAGACCATGGATGTAACTTTACATAGGAGGTCTACTGTTCTTCGTGGTCTTCATGATATATAGCTTATTCAATTTTAAATATAGTAGATCCCTATTTGGTCAAAATAGAACCTTTAGTTGACTCAATATTTTATTGAAATTTCAGTCAACATTAAGAACTCATCAGTACAACTAAAAATAAATATTTTACATAATTTAAACTGGGCCAACAAAAAATTTTAGGTGCAACAGGTCACTAGAAAATTTGAAGTTGAAGAGGGATGATTTTTTTTTACAGTGCACTCAAAGGCAGTCACACAAGAAACATGGTGTTTTAGGGCAAGTACAACAAAGATAATTGGTTTTAGGAGACGTTGACAACTAGCAGTAACCGGGCTAGCAGGCTAGTGACGCTTATGGGCTAACCAGCTAGAAGTGGACGCTTAGGAATACAAATAAAATTTAGCAATATCAAAAAGCGTTTCAAGCAAGTACTTTTTTAAGATTCTATCACCGGTGTGTTCACCCTTTGTAAGAAGGAAGAAGTTGAAGAATAAACTCAAGGAGTATTGTGCATACAACACATTTTTCTCCCAGAAAATGTAGTTTAATCTCTGAAAGGACAAATGAAAGATTTAGAGCTTAATTTACAAAAAAAATAAAATAATGAAATGTTTACGTTGAACAGAATCAGTATACTTCCATCATACTTTATTTACCAAACAGCTTTCATCTCTTGACCAATGATTTATGCCTTAATTCTTTAATGTATTTTATTACTATTACTTCATATAGAGTATATTTACTATATATATTAGTAGAAACTTTTTTATCACACTGCATGTTCTGTTCATTTAATAAAATATATACAGGAGGTAGCAGCCATCCTCTTCAATATTTGCTTGAAGTGCGGTGGTACAGTAGCCAATGGACATCCTCAGAGGCTTTACCTGCAACAGATGACACAGATCAGCCATGGTTCATTTGATTATGATGTCTTTTGGTATTGGCATTTTGCTAAACAGTACCATCAATTCTTAATGTTGTGGTAGGTGGATTTCCAAAGTGAGACCACCTCATGGTGTCGTGTGGTGTAGTCAAAAATAGCGAGGATGTACTTGTGACCCCGGGCTGACATCGGCAGCGGCCTGACAAGATCCAGCGGCTTAAAGGGGACACTGGCGTTGGGAAGCAGAATGAGTGGTACAGAAGCTGACTTTTTTGGAGAAGTGTGCTGGCAGAAAGCTCGCACTTCAGCATCCATCCCTGACCAGACAAACTGGTCGTTTAGCTGCTCCAGAAGCCCCCAGGTGGCCCCTTAGGAGGCCTCCCAGCATGAGGAAATTAGGATGCTGTTAAGCTTTGCGTGGGGTCCGCTTTCTCTCAATCAATTTCCCACACCTGGCCCCAAGTGTTTAACCTGGTTGTCCTTCTTTTGCTTCCTGCCAAAACTCCCCTCATGAGCCACCTGATGAAACACAGAGGAGAGTGTGTTATTAACCCTTAGATGTCTGATGCCTTTCTTTGAAGAAGTTGTGTCTAAAGCTCTGTGTGCACACACGCCAATTTAATGGCTCGTTAAGGACATGACAAAGTGATTATGCGCCATCAAGTCCATATAAGGGCATCACATTATGTCACATTAGTCCAGCTTCTATTTGTCTGAAAGAAGCGCGAGTGGACGCCCAGGGCATGGCCAGTGATGCAGCACCTCGTTCCTTTCTCAGGGTACCGAGTTAAGTAACAAGGTGTAGTTCCCTTCATGGGAACTCAACGCTGTGTCAGGGCTGATGCTATCAGAATGTCAATAACCACACCACCACACAACGTTCCATGACTGTGCCAGAGGCCGAGAGAGCATACCTTATATACCAAAAAGCTTTCATCTCTTGAGCATCCAGCTGCTCTGGCTGTGGTGTATAATCTGCCAGCAAATCACTTCTGCATCCTGTGTGCTTTTTATGTCTAAAACAAACTGAAAGTAAACAACACTGCAGCATGACCTGAAATAAACATTTATTTAATTAAACTACAGGCTTAACTTTTCTATGAATGTGGCACAAACACACAAATGTTGTGAGATAATGTTTAATACACATAGGCAGGTGGTTATATGTAGGGTGAAGGAGAGTTAAAAAAAAATTATAGATCCTTGAAACATCTAGCTGTCTCGGATATCTAAGTGAGCTCCAGGAAAAAATAAAAAAACAAAAAAACAAACGAAAAAAAAAAAAATTAGGAACAGACACCAAACACTGAGGGAAAGTGACTTCATTAGTAAAGCTGAAATGATTATTTATTCATGTTGTGATATGACAAAAGCATTGCATGTTTTAGGAAAATATTTGAGTTTGAGTTTGAGAATGTGTGTCTTATTCAGTTTGTTTATTCAGGTTAATATTTTGTGCCTCACCTTCTAAGGATTTTTCTTCTCTTTGGACCAGTTAGACCCTCTGAAAAAGGTATAAATGTGGCGACTCACCTTCCTAGTTCTGGAACTTTACGTGTACAGGGGTGACCTCACTGACATCCCCATTGGCATGGCTGTGCATCCCGGCACCGAAGGTTGAGCCAGAGTCATACCTTTACCTGAAAGATCCCTTACCACGCTAGAAGTGTTATATGTTACACCCCATAAAGCTCTCTCTCTGTCTCTATAAGCTTGAAATGCAGCTCTGAATGGTTGCTGGCCATGTGCTGTCGACTGTGTATGGACAGGGTGCTCCTCCCCTTCAAAGCTCTGGGAAAGGACAGCCCCAAGTCCTGTCTCTTAAGCATCAGTGGAAAGGGAGGCTAATGTTGGGGTTCTGTAACACCTAATGAGGGCTTCCTTGACTTGTCGTAATTCTTTCTCCATCATTCTGGTCCACTGCACCCAGTCTGACTGTCCCTTCTTTGTGAGAACTGAGAGGTGGGAGGCTATAGAAGAGAATTTACCTGTTTGTGGTTGGTGGCAAGAGGGTACTCACATTTGTCTTCTACCTTCTGCACTTAGTACATGTGCTCCTCAGATATCCATAGCACAGGTGCTGCTCAACTGGTGCTGTAAATTCAGCACCCGCACATTAATATATGTTAACATAAATATTCAAAAACAACTTACGTTTATCTTATTTTATGTAAGTGAGCAAGTTATGGGCCTTGCTCAGAGCCTCAGCAGTGCTATCTCTGTATATTTGACTTATGACCTTACAAGCAGTTGTCTGAGCAGATATCAATGAACTACTGCTGCTGGTATAGAACATTCTTCTTCATCTGAGCAATCAAACATGAAAATGTAACAGTACTGTTATGTAAACATTTTACAGTTTAGAAAATGGGCTGGCTGGTATATCACTATCATTAAATGACAAGGTCAGCGCTGTCTTCCAGTAGATGTGGATGTTTAGTCTAGACTACGAATATTGTCTGAAAGAGCTAAATAATCAGAGACACCAGGTCTTCAATATGCATAACAAAAAAAAAGTAGAACATAGTGACTCTAACTGTAGCATGGTTGGTGGTGCCACATCGGCTGGTTTGCGTATTTCAGTAATGGCTGATCTCCAATATTCGCCTTTGAGCTCTCTCAACAAGGTGTTGAGTTTATATTGTTGTAAGAAAAACTTTCCTGGAAGCCTCAAAAAGGAGCAAAACAAAAGCCTCAAAAAAAAAAAATGTTACAATAACATTATCTGTGCAAAGAATTGTTAGTGGGTAATAAAAAAAGAGTGTGTAAACCAATTCAGTGGCACAAACACACACAGTAATGCACTGGGTTAAAAGAGGGGTAGAAATGGCATATTTCATCAGGTCATGGCAGAAAAATGGCACTCGTACCACAGTGTATGGTATGAGTGTGGTGTAGTGCGCCATCCTAACAAAAAGTGTAACTCCATTTTGTTCTTTGGGGACTATCCACAAACAGTGCCCAACACAGGTCGTGTGGTTACCACGGAGACAATCACAGAGCCTGCTATTGGCGCGTTCACCAGCTGCGCATGCATAACATATTAAAGGGATAGTGAACGTCAAGCGTCACTCTACACAGATACAAGCAAACTGACCAGACTGAGCTCCATCAAATCCCACCATGTACATTAAATTTTGTAATTTCGGGCCATACGCGGATGTGAAAGTGCCTCCGGATTCGAAGGAGGAACTGAACACAGGTGAAGGATGAAAACTAAATATACGTGAACACATATTCTGGCATGAGGAGTTTCTACACATTTTGTTTACACGTGATTATTCTGTCTGTCTATTATGTGTAGATGTTTACAGGAGAGTTCGTCTGTACAAGAGGATTTCCGCTGTTTTCATCGTTTTCTCTTTGTTCTTGCTGGCTGTGGTTCTTTCTCTGGCTATGGAGTGTAAGTAAAACATTAGCAGTTAGCATGTTATTGACAACAAACTAGTGCTGCAGTAAACATCAACATCTCATCTAGAGCTCCAGCCTTCACTCGTATAGAGAAAATGTAACGTGTGCTTGTTTTAAGTGGTCACTTAGAAGGTGGAATGGCGGATATTGTTGTATACATTTTGTTGTACACATTTATTTATTTATTTATTTATTTATTTATTTACGCACAAGTATGAGGTCAGTGTGTTTATTTAGATAGGGAAGCTTGACCATCATTTGGGATAATACAAAACACAAAAAGCAACAGGGTACTCTGTACTACACCATTTCATTAAAAGCAATGGGGAAATGTGTACCAAAACCTTAAAAAAAAAAAAATTATTAAAGTTAGATTTCATTTGGATTTTTACAAAATATTTGGATTGTTACAAAATAGTCAAATTAAAAACCATTTTACCATCTAGTATTTATTTATTTATTTATTTATTCATTTATTTTCTGCAGTGCTATTTTGGGTGTTTGTTTTTTAGTTCTTGCCACTAGATGGCGCGCAAATGCAACACGACATTGAATATAGTGGAGAAAATGTCTTATAATTTACATTTGACGCCCTTATTCAGAGGGACTTGCATTATCTCATTTTTTAATGCAACATAGCATTAAGGGCCTTGCTCAGGGGCCCTAGTTGCAGCTTAGTGGATGTGGGATTCAAACTCACAACCTTCCGATCGGTCGCCCAATGCCTTAACCACCAGGCTACCACACAACCGGTATACAGTAGTCAGTATACTATCAGTATAATGTCTGATAATTTAGAGGAAATCCATGCAAAGTAAAATTATATTTTATAACAAATGGTTTTTACTTTAGAGTTATTCCATATTTAAGTTAATAAAGAACATTAAGAGGTTGACTACTTATACTGTGTTCTTTTATATTGACATCAAATGTCTTGATTAGTATACCACAATTAGTCTTTTGTTAGTATTCTCTGCAATATTTCTGGTTTTTGGTCCACATGGGCATTAGCTGCTTTTAATATGTACGTATAACTAATTAATTTTCTAAAAATGAATTTCTAAAATGTAACAATATTGTCTTTATGTTCCCTTGATGCCCAATCTTCAGTATATGAAGTTCAGTCCCACCAGAATTGTCCAGTGAGTGATGATGCTGAAGAATTGAACTGTAGCCGCCAACTATGTCAGATCATGTACCCTTCAACAACTGCTGACCAAAACCAGGGTAAAACCTTATAACATCAAAGTTGCTAAAAAAGTACAAATGGATCATTTATTCATAAACAGAAGCTTTATATACATATTTATATATAAACAATTATTTTATGTCTAACATACAACATTCATAGTGTTATGTTCCCTTATAATAGAATAGAATAGAATAGAATAGAATAGAATATATAATAAATAGCTGCATTAGAAATGTAAGTATAAATATTATGGTAATAATTAAGTAAAAATATTTAAAATAATATTTTGTTGTGTAATTGTTCACGTTGCCTAAACCTCAGTATCTGAGGTCCAGTCCAGCCAGATGTGTCAAGATCTCATTGCTGAAATGAGAGAAATGAAGAAAATGCACAGTTACACCTCAAACCAAGGTAAAACTTTATTATATGCTAACATTCATCACTATAGATGCTCCTCACTTTTAGTTTTTTAAGCTACTTTATATTATAATGCTAAATTGTACTGTTTTATCTTTAGTGTGAAGTCATTATTTTATTTTTATTATTTATGAGCTGTGTATTAAAACCTGCTGTTTTTCTGCAGGGTGTCAGTGCTCTGAGTGCAGGCAGGGCTGGATAAAGTTTGAGAATTCTTGCTACTTCATTTCTAAGCAGCGTCTACAATGGCAGAAGAGCAGGGAGGCATGTCAGAAACAGGGTGGAGACCTGGTTGTCATCAACAATGAACGCCTTCAGGTTAAGCAGTCAATCGCTCAGTCACTCCAACTGAAACATCACTATAAAAGACATGTTAAAGGTGTATATCTTACTGGTATGAATTCTGTCATTCTTACTGTAGAAGTTTCTAACTGAGAATTGGAGAATGCTGTACTGGATTGGTCTCCATAATTCAGAAAAGAAGCAATGGATGTGGATTAACAATACTGCACCAACCCAGAGGTGAGTCATCAGTGCTTTATTTCTCATTACTGCCTGTTTTAGCAACAGATGTGAAACAGTCATTAGTGTATTGTACACATGTATATGTATAATCTGTCAGCTTAATCATTTTTTTTTGGGTGGGCAGCTACTGGATACAAGGCCAGCCAAATCCAGACACTCAGGGCTCCTGTGCATTGCTAAATGGAGGGACGCCTGATCTGAACAACTGGCTTTCAAACCCCTGTGAGGTGTATTCACATTTCATCTGCCAAAGGGGTTAAAATTGGAGAATGTCAGCCACCTTCACATTCATCTGCAACATTTAGCTTTAATGACAAAATTTTACTCTTTTGTGTGTTATGTGACATGCAGTTCATAAATAGTAACAACTATAGAAATAGTACATGAAACAATCCTGTTCTGTGATGCACAATCAAGTAGATATGCTATGTTATTTGAATGATTGAGACAATAAGACTTAAGTGTACTTGCTGAAACTGACTCTGCTCTCTTTTAGTACTTGAATACTTACTTGTAGGTTTTAGTAACTTTAATGTACTTTGCACTAATTTCTATGACATTATTCTCACTAAAACATGCAGAAGGTATTATAGACCTTAATATATACCCAAGTATCAGCTTTTAAAATGCATTGTGTGATGTCATTAAGTATAAGTAGTAAACTATAAGTAGAAGTAAAGTATAAGTAGAGATGCCTTTACAGTGGTTCAATTAAACATTCCTATTTTGTCCTTACTTTGTAATGCAGCTGAAACATTCTCAGTCATGTGATGACTCAAACAATAAAATAATAAAATGATTACGTTGAACAGAATCAGTATACTTCCATCATACTTTATTTACCAAACAGCTTTCATTTCTTGAGCATCCAACCACTCTCTGTTCTTTATCTCTAAACTGGGATGGCTGTGGTGTATAATCTGCCAGCAAATCACTTCTGCATCCTGTGTGCTTTTCATGTGTTCAGGACCTTAGGCTTTTGTTGTTTCTCTCACTTCCCTCTTTCTTGCCTGATCCTATTTTGAGAACACATCAAGATTATGTATTATTTGAGGAATCCGGTCATTTCAGTCCTCCACTCAAATAAATACAGTATTAAATGAGATATGTATTATTACCAAAATTATGTGCAATAACCTAATATATTGATATGCTTAATATGTCCATGATAATAATTTTATTGCAAATCGTTCATGTGTTCATACAGAATGATACTGTGAACTACATTCAGTGTCGTAAAGTTGCCTATGTAGACATATGCAGAGCCGATCCTGACCTCCCTGGGGCCCTAAGCAAAATTCTGCTAAGGGTCCCTCCTACCTGACCCATGAGCCATGTAAACCATTTGCCTCACATTCACACTTGACACCACTGCTCCCACTACAAACCTCCCTCCTTTTAAAAAAAGTTTGTTCCTAGTGTATATGAAATAGCAGATATCAGAAATTATGTTTTTACTAGTGTAAAATGTAATTCGTGATGTCAAAAATATGGTTACTACTACTGTAGCAATCACACTCTTAATATTTATATTTTAAGTATTGAAAACTGAATTCTTGATATCAAAAATCCATATCAAGTAAATGTATAAAAGCTAAAATGGCTTGCCATACCGTATCACTGTGTTTTATAGTATGCATGAGAGCAATAATCCATCCCTGATGGTTATTATTTACTGAGTTATGTGAATTCATATTGACCTGGCATTATGCCCATTCCAATCGATTGGTAAATCGATTGGTTTCCATATTGCATTAACGTTGTTGTAACCTTGATTGAGAGACTATAAACATTGTCATTTAAGAGTGCTATCACGCTACTTTTTATACTGGTCCCCACACAGATGTTGCTGCTGGAAAGCGCGCGTGTCATTTCGTGCACGGTTGCACGCGCATATGAACCCATGTGCACGTGCGGTGCGGCGATCGAGCTGCCGTTTATAAACACCCTTGGGCGTTTATTCACGCGAATGTTCACGCAGTAAATTGTTGTGTGACAGACAGACAGACCAAGAGATGCACTGGCAGCACTGCACAGCTAATTTAGCTAGTCAGATAGGGACTAGAGACAGAATCACATCAACTTAACTTTACTGTTATTTGCTCTTGCTGACATCAAACTTGAAGCGAACACAAGTTTTCCTGATTGCTGTTCTCGTATTTCACTCTCATTGTGTTGCTTTTTTTCTCTTTTCATGGCCATATGGATAGCTCCGCTTCATATGGTCATCTACACAGTAAACATTAACACGCGCTGTAAAATGAGGCAGGGGGAAGGCGGGGGCTTGTGTAATTTGCGGGGCCCTACGCAACTTGCGTAGTGAGCGTATAGGGCCGATCGGCTCTGGACATATGGATTAGGTTTGGTATTACTAGAGGTTTATTTATACCCATTTTGGCAACCCTACATTGCATGCCATGCATTATGGTCGTCAGGAAGCTGAGGAGGAAGAGATTGAGGACACCACAATGAAGCTGAAGAAGAAGACATGCACATCAGACCCACAGTCATCTCAAACATAGAAAAGAGTGTGATGGAGTACACGCACATAACTGGTACAGACAGATAATCCTGAGTCATTTATATATTACACAGAGCTAGATGCAGATATTCTTATTATGCTTCTGGGTTGTCTGGGTCTTTAGCCAATCTTCAGTCCATCATTCTTTCTGGCACAGTATGTCAAGAACAAGTGGTTGTAAGTAGGAAGTAGTACAAGGAAAATAACACTTAAAACCCTGTGCAACACTGTCTATCCTCCATTTTGAGGAGTATTGAGTCTGTCATCAGGAAATAAAGGTGGCTATAGAAAAAAATAAAATAATTGAAATTCATTAATAAAAAGTTTACTGACTTTTGTTGCATTGAGTTCCTATCGAAGGGGTCTATATTTTTAACATAGTAAACCTAAATTCAGTTTTTAAATTTTTTTATTTAACCTTTATTCAACTTAGTAGTAATGCAATTACTGTGAGTTAATTACAAGTTTGAAGCATTTCATATGCATGTGAGATTGCATTTAAGGTTTAACCAATTCTATTGCATACCATAGATTCTGAAATTCACCACGAAAAACACTGAGCTGTCTATGAGAGAAAAGCAAGAGATTCTGAAGCTGACAAAAGAGAAAAAATTGACCAGTCATCAAACAGGTTGATCAAGTAAAATGAAAGTAGCTAAAATTGTGAGAGAGAAAAAGAGAAAAAGAGAAAAACTCCACAAAACAACTGTCAGTGACATAGCAACCACAGAGCAGCGGTGAAGGTGTCACAATCAAGTGCTTAAAGAAAACTATGGTGTTTAAGGAAGACTTTCAGAGATTAAATATAGATGCCACACCACAAGATGTGATCAATGGCCTAAATGGAAATCAGAAATATAGAAATTCATAGAAGAGTCTAAAAAATTTTAGACCTAAGTTTTAAACTAGCAAAGCAAAGGATCTGCTCCTGATTCCCAAAATACAAACCTATGGTAGTGTCCTGGCTTGGGCTTGCATGGCTTCTTCGAAAAAGACTTCACAGTTTTCCTTGATGATGTAATTTGTGATGTTGACAGCATAATGTCTACATTTACAGTAAAAGAGGACTTTTAAAGGAGTCGTCTCAGAACACAGCAGAAACCGTGGCAATACCGCACTATATTGTGCAAAACAGTGGCTATATTGCATCGCATCAAAAAGATCTACAGTTAATCTTTGTTTATATGAATAATAATCTTTGTTTATTGATTATAAATAACACAGTAGTGTTCATCAATATACTGCTTCATTAAATGTTTTTTAAAGAGAATCTGTGATAGATGTACTGAGCTATAAAGTGAGCTTTGTTTACTGTGGACATATCTGAGAATGAGCATGTTCATTATAATTGTGTATTAGCAATACCGCATCACAAAAATCTATGCTTGTATATAAATAATGCTTATTGGTGGGTTTTTATTTCATTATTAATTTTTTGGTTCCACATCACATCCTTAAAGATAAACCGTGGGAACTTGTTTTATTTGTGTTTTGTGAAAATGATGAAACATCTATTCCAGTCAAAATGGGGAATTTGATCTTATACTTCAGTAATGACTCAGTTTACGGTTCAAGTTCAACCACTGCCTTTTCCCCCCCAAGAAATCTCTCTCAACTAGAAGTGACATATTTCATGTTCATTTGTAAATAGTTTCTGCTTTCTATGTCCTATTAATCGTTTAAGGACTATTTTATTTCATTTGATAATGCAAGTTTGGAACATGGGATGAAATTGCTGCTACTCTCTTTGTTTTACTTTGCAAGTGCACATATGTGCCTTTGGTCTGAACTGACAAGAACTGATCCGATTGGATATGTTTAGTTATGAGTGTTCTGAAAGGCAGTCTGCCCAGAGCTAAGGCAGTCTGCCCAGAGCTAGCAAAAGCACAGATACTTGTGAATAGACTGATATCTAATCTTTGTGGTACACATGTTGGTGCACATGGGTTTGAGGGAGGAGTCAAATGGAGGTGTGTTGGAAGTTTGAGTGTTAGGACAAAAGGGAGTTTACAGACATTGTTCATATTTCTGCTTCTTTAAGCCTTGACATCTTCTTGTTATATAGTTTTGTTTTATGATCAGCTTGACAGTTCCAAGAATCAGCTTAGCAGTACAATTCTGATAATTGGGTTCTTAGAAAAAAAAAAGGAGTGACAAGAGTTTTTTTTTAAATTGAATGCAGCAATGAAAAAAAAGAGAAGCGGCTGGGCTGTGTTAATGGTGTGGTAGTATAAAAGTGTCATGAGGAAGTCAAACAAGAAGGAATGCCTGTGGACTGGAGCTAAAAGCGTTTTCAATTTCACTCAACAGTGATTCTCCTGTTTGACTGAAGTATACATAACTTTCCTATCACTAACTATACATGCATGGATTTACATTGAGCATGTGAAGACATTCATTTCGGAAGTCCTATTTATCCAAGTGTCTTTTTCTGCCTTCCAATAGACCTGGGTGTTTGTTCAAGAAAAGGAAAGAGAATCAGCACAGAAGTTTAAGAGGCCATGGACGCTGAGAAAGTGACCGAGGTGGAGATGAAAGCGATCACTCCAGAGGATAAGGATGCTGAGAAAGGCAAAGTGGAAGAAACAAAAGGTAAAAAAAATGTAAAATAATTTTCCATGCTTAGAATTTCTTTGGAATTTCTTTGGAATTCCAAGCAACATTTTATCCAGTTTTCTCACATTTAAAACACTTGCTCTTGCCTTTTTTTTTTTAAGCTGATCAAGGAGCAAACGTCAAAGAAGATAAAAAAGAAAAAGACGTAAAAGAAGAAGAATCCAGTGTGTACAAATTGAAGAATACAACAGAAGATATTTATAATACATTTACTTATTTAAACCCTTAATCCTTTGACCATATTGTGTTTCTAAAACAACATAGACAACATTTGTGATTAATGTTTACTAAACCACATTTAACAATGAAAGCATCTATCATTTTTGTGATAGTTATAATTTGCTATTTATTTCTCTAGAAGCTGAGAAAGGAGCAAAAGGCAAAGAAGATAATAAAGAAAAAGATGTAAAAGAAGAAGAATCCAGTGTGTACTGCAAATTGAAGTCTCCAACAGAAGATATTTATAACACTTCATTGCCTTCTTCATCTTCCAAAAACATTGAAGGTTATACCTTTACTTACTGTATTTAACCCTTGTGTCATGTGTACTTTTTGGACCCATTGATACAGTTACGGTCAAATTACCGGGAAAATTATTTGCAGTTTAAAAGCATTACAGAACTGTAACAATTAAATTGAACAATGTTTCAATTCATGTTTATTAATTTTTTATTAATAATCAAACAATGAATGGTGATGATCAAATCATGCAATTTAATCATGAAATCATGCAAGATTTTCCCAGGCTTTTCTTATATTTAAATCACTTGTTCATTAAAATTTTTTCCCTTTAGAAGTTGAGATAAAGGTAGAAGATGAAGGAGAAAAAAAGAAAAATAAATAGAAGAAGAAAGTACAGCAAACTGAAGAGTCCAACAGAAGATATTTATATTACCTTTACTTATTTAACCCTTGTGTCATGTGTACTTTTTGGACCCGTAGTCCTTTGACCATATTGTCTTTCTCTTAATCTCAAAAAACATAACCAACATTTGTGATTAATGTTTACTAAACCAAATTTAACAATGAAAGCATCAATCATTTTTGTGATATTTATAATTTGCGTAACAAAATTAAGACTGTGCTTGCATAAATCATGTAAATTTTATTTTTAAATGGAAAATCGTTTCCATTAAAGTTTATTCATTTGAGCTGATTTGTCAAATATGGGTGATGAACAACAGCAGAAGCATGTGAAATAAAACTTTATTGCAGTCACTGGATAGGAAATACAGCTCTTAAAATGCATCTGCAAATGTGGATGATTTACAACAAACGCAATACATTTTTAGTAAAAATATAAACGGGTCAGTTTGACCTGAACATCTCACAAGGGTTAAGCCAAAGCAAAAATACAAAAGACAGTATAGAGAGCAGAAAGTTTATGGGTCAGTAGTGTGACTTAGATGACTCTGCACTCTGACACTAATAACACTTTCAAAAAATATACATAAAGGATAAAATATATAATATAAAGTATTTACTATGTTTTAGAAATAGACTAAAATATAGCACGATATAGTAAAATGGGTAAATGAGTAAGAATGCAGAGAAAAGCAAACTATATGGAACAATTTTCCAGCATGTGCCTATTTTTTTTGTCAGGTTTTTCCTATATTTAAAACACTTGGTCATTCCCTATTTTTTTATTTCTCTAGAAGCTGAGAAAGGAGCAAAAGGCAAAGAAGATAATAAAGAAAAAAAAGAAGAAGAATCCAGTGTGTACTGCAAATTGGAGAGTAAAACAGAAGATATTTATAACACTTCAGTGCCTTCTACATCTTCCAAAAACAAAGAAGGTTATACCTTTACTTATTTAACCCTTGTGTTATGTGTACTTTTTGGACCCATTGATACTGTTACGGTCAAATTACCGGGAACATTACTGGCGGTTTAAAAGCGTTACAGAACTGTAACAATTAAATTGAACAATGTTTCAATTCAAGTTTATTAATTTTTTTTATTAATAATCAAATAATGAATGGTGATGATCAAATCATGCAATTTCATCATGAAATCATGCAGGATTTTGTCAGGCTTTTCTTATATTTAAATCACTTGTTCATTCAAATTTTCTCCCTTTAGAAGTTGAGATAAAGGTAGAAGATGAAGGAGAAAAAAAAGATAAAGAAACAGAAGAAGAAAGTAATGTGTACAGCAAACTGAAGAGTCCAACAGAAGATATTTATAATCCTTCGATGCCTTCTTCGTCTTCCAAACGTTACAAAGGTGATACTTTTACTTATTTAAGCAAAAGGCTTAAAAAAACTAAAGTGGCAGAATTTTACATTGTGTGATAAGGACAAAAATATAAAGTTAGCTACAAATATGAGCTGAATTGAAGAAAAAAAATAACGATGATTTACATTTCAATTTCAATTTAATCCATCTTAATGTGGCTTAATGTACAAAAATTACCAGGGGAAACCATTTTCCTGCACAATTCTTTTTTAACAAACAAATCTACTTCTAAAACAATAGAACAGTTTTCCAAGTGGAAAGACAGTAATAAGGGGTGCAAACCCATCAAGGATGACACTCCTTCCTTCCTGCAGAAAAAAACACACACACATCTTTTTCACAGACACAGCTTTACTTTTGAAAACAGAACAATAAACATCTCAAATCATTTTAGTTTTCTTGGCCTGCACCAGTAACTACAGTGCCTTTTTTGTTTATGTTAATGTACTGTGTCTTCCTGGTCTTCCGCTATTGTTTCCTTTCTGCTCTGCTCAGCGATACTTGTTGACTTTTTGTTCAGAATAGACTGTCACCTCAGGTCCTTGCACTTGTACTTAAGTGTCCTTTAGTTCTCACATTCTCTTTATCTGAAAACAAATGTTAGGGGTTGAGTTGTAAAGGTCTGGCACATACAACACATTTTATACACAATGTCAACTCTATATATAAAAATATTTAAACGTGATTGGCATTACAGTTCAGTTTATATAGGGCAAGGTGGAGGCGTCCGGATTTACATTAGATGTCACAGCTTTATGCAGCGTTCACAAAATCTAACAGCTTTGCAGACTAACAGCTTTGTGCACCACACCCCATTTTTTCAGATCTACACAAACGTGACACGAAAAGTGATGTTAGGACTCATGATGATATTCTAACACTAAATTCAGTATACTTTATAAGTAAATCATTATACATACAAACAAGAAGATGATCCGTGAATATGAAAGCAAAATCAAGCCTTTTCCTTAGACAGAAACCCGTTATAAAGATAAACGTTAAACGCTTGCAAAAAAACAACATAAAACAAACACGACCATAAAGTGCTTCAAATACAGCAGGTTATAATAAAACGCATAGGCTGGTATATACAGTAACTATTGCTAAACTAAAAAGTGTGCTCATAGTTTACACAAAGAACTTGAGTAATTGCATCAGTAATTGCATCAGTAAATTGCATCATTGCATCTGTTTACTAATTGTGTCTCTAATGACTTGCTATAACACTTTCACACTATGCACTTTCACTATGTATTATGTAGTTTATTGTCTGGTCTATGGATGTTAAATGAGTACCGTCTCAATGCAACACAAAACTTTTTTTGTCTTGTCTTCTGGGTATTTTTCTGTAGTTTATTTAATGGATGAAATGGGAGTCTGAAAACACAGACAGTTTTGCACTAAATACAATCAATATTGTGAATGAAGGCCATTTGAGAGTATTTTAAATGTCATTCCAAAAGGTTTTATTCATTGAGTACAAAACCTTCTCACTCATTAAACGTTATGTCCTTAATGCTAAAATAATTTGTTCCTGTTTTAATTCTATTATGTATTCTATACTTCTATACTTATATTTTTCATGTTTATAACAGGCCAACTGTACAAAAACTTGCAAATCCAGAATATTAGCTTTACTAAAGCAAAATAAATTCATATTTTAAAAAAACAATTCAACACACATATATACATCAAGTGAATTTTTAGGATTTAATTTTGACCTTTTGACCTGATCGTCTTTTATTGTATGCTCTCAAATGTTCTCATTTTCTCATTATCCACCTGGTCTTTATTTTTCCTCAGAGAAAGAGGGTAAAAAAGAAGAAAATGAAGAAGTAGAAGATGTGTACTGCAAACTGAACGATCCAGGAGAAAATGTTTATATGACTACGATGTCCAGTTCCACCGCCAAGCACAATAAAGGTAATATAGGTCAAATGCAAATGTGCTTGTTTAAGCAAATGATTTAAATGAACTAATTGTGGCACAACTATGCATTAAAGCTCTATAATGAAGTCTAGTGCATGTAAGAAGGCGGTTATATGTACAAAGAAAAAAACATGATCATTGCAAAAAGCATCTTTTTTTTTTTTTTTACATCTTATATGCAACATTTACAACAAGAACTGTGTGAAAACATACCCCATGATTCAAAAGCAAAACTAAAATGAATCTATTCTTTATTTAGACATATAGACTTAATTTAGACATATAGGCTTTATTTAGATATATAGTTGATATCATGGCTTTTCTTTATTTTCTCTCTGTGTGTCATGTTTCAGGGAAATATTTGAGGCTTAATGTGCAGTCATTTTTGCACTTGTTTTAACTTAAAGGCTATCGTGACTACTGACCTATAATTAATAATGAAACCCTGACCTGGCCAAAGTGCTGACGCATTTAACTCAGACCTAGTGGGTGAAATGACTCATCTGTTTCGTTTGGTTTCACAGGAACTTGCCAGTGCAATAAAATATATCAAGTTTCTCTTGGTTTAAAATCAATGGACTTTGAATAACTTAGCAAAACTAGTAAACCTAGTAAACTAGGTTTATTCCTTAACAGTAGGATGATAGTGTGCTAAGGTTTCAATACACTATAGGGATAACACTTTTCTAGCAGTATAGACTAGTTCTCTAACAAACAGTGTTTAGTAATTGAGGACAGTTAATTTGTTTAGACGTTCACTAGTAGCCACAGTTACATATTTAATGGCACAACAGTCACATAAAAAAACTTCGTCATAAGCATATTCTAATATCGTACTGCCTCACTAGACTTTGGTAACATTTCCATAATGAACTTCCTATAGGGTTTGGAAAATGTCCAATATTTTACAAATGTATAACCAGTGTTTTCTAAAATGTCTGAAAAGATTAGAAAAACTTCAGAGTAAAATACCACTAAATTGTAAATAAAATAAAAGTTTCTTGAAGTAGCATCATAAACCAGAATAAGAAAAAAAAATCATCAGCATCAGTGTTTAAAATGGTATGAAAAGGGTGCAAGTAGTAGAACTAAGAGTATGCACAGACATTGATTGTTGTAGAGTTCAGGCTAAAAGTCTGCACAGACACAGATTCATTTCAGCTTTTATTTTCTGTTTAATGCACAGCCCCTTATATGATATCATGAATTAAGTCATGTTATTTATATCAAGCGGTTTCAGTGCAATGGCTTAGTAACATAAATTCTGATTTTCTCTTATCTGGCTGGTCTTATAATGGCTTGTATTACACTTTGGCATCAGTCAGGAAAACACAAATGGTCTGCCATTCTTTGCCTGAGCAGTATTGAGTTTGTGTCTGTTAAAATACAGTTTCTCTATTCTTTCTGTCTGGTATACAGGCATGTCACCGTTGCTGCCTGGCGTTACCATGATGTTTTGGTTAAGTGTTGCTACTTCCTTGTTTTCACATGATATGAAAAATGCACTGCTCAATTTTTCATACTGAGTGTCTGTTGGAAATCATGTAGCAGCAACCTTCTAAGCAATTGCTGTGTTAACCTCACTTCTAAGAATAAAACGTTCCTCTAAACAGAAAACAATGCACTTTTACAGGAATGTTAAGCGTGGAGCTCAGCCCAAAATTGCACAATGTCATACAGCAGAGTATGCTTAAATATTGCAGATCTCAATGTTTTTTGACAGCATAAAAAATTGCGTAAAGTTCAGAGTGAGTGCCATTTCTAACATGTTATGGGTTGTGCTAAATGTTTATTTTTCATATGTGTAGATATTTACAGGAGACTTCATCTGTACAAGAAGATTGCTGCTTTTTTCTTCGTTCTCTCTTTGCTCTTACTGGCAGTGGTTCTTGCTCTGGCTATGAAGTGTAAGTAAAATATTAGTGGTTAGCATGTTGCTGACTCATTCACACCAAACTAGTGTTGCTGTAAACGTTGACAACCACTCATATAAAGAAAATATTATGTGTTAGTTTTCTGTGGTAACTTTATTTATTGGCCATCTTAAAGGGCTTCATCAACATTTTGATGTATAAATATAAATAATATATATGTCTTTTGAGTTAAGATTATGACCGCTAACAGGGATTATGCAAAACAAACAAACAAACAAACAAACAAACAAACAAACAAACAAAAAAGCAACAACAGCAACAACAACAATAACAACAGTGCAGCACAGCATTTAATAAAATGATAAAAAGAAAATATGGGGAAAAACTGCTAAGTTTTCAAATGCAGGTTTTGTTTTCCACATAAATACAATGTTGTGAATGTAGTAAAATACAAAAAAAAAAAAAAATATGTAAACTAAACAATTTAACAAAGAAAAATGAATGAAATGTTGGTGCTACATAAACTATCTATCTATCTATCTATCTATCTATCTATCTATCTATCTATCTATCTATCTATCTATCTATCTATCTATCTATCTATCTATCTATCTTCAGGGCTATTTTTGTTTTTATTGCTTTTTGAGTTATTGCCAGTAGATGGCGCACAAATGAAACACAGCATTGAATATGATGGAGCAAAAAATAAAATTGTATTGGATAACGAATATTTATTTTTGCTTAAGGGTTTTCAAATTTAGGCTATTTTTTTCAAATTTAGCTTTTTTAAATTTTCATTTGTAGTCCAAAAGCTGATTTTTTTACAGGCTTGTCAAAAATAAAATAATTTCATTGCATCAATTTGTATATTGAATTCTACAAGAACTTTTGGTGTAACGAGCCATATCAAGTCTTTTCTTCTATATTGACATCAAATATCTCTAAAATAACATAATTAGTTATGTGTTAGTATTATCTGCAATATACAGTACTTGTTTTGCGCACACAAAGATGCTGAATAAACTGCTTTTAATATGTATGTTTTCTGTATAAAATACAATTTTCATATTATTTCTGTGTTCCACTGATGTCCAAACCTCAGCATATGCGAAGTGTCCAGAGATTGCTGAACCAAATTGTGAGCTTTGTCAGACCAAGTGTCCTCCACTAAAGGGCATCCAAGGTAAAAGCCTATAACATCAAATCTGCTCAAAAATACTGATTTAGAATTCTAGATGCTCTTCATATATATTTATTTCTTTAATTGTTCTATTGTCCGTTTTATCATTTGTGTGAATTCATTATCTTTATTTTTGTCATTTATGAGCTGTGTATTAAAACCTGCTGTTTCTCTGCAGAGTGTAAGTGCTCTGAGTGCGCGGAAGATTGGGAGATGTTTGAGAACTCTTGTTACTTCTTTTCTGATGACCGCCTAAAGTGGCAGGAGAGCAGGGAGGCGTGTCAGAAACTTGGTGGAGACCTGGTTGTTATTGACAATGAACGTGTGCAGGTAAAGCAGTCAATCGCTTAGTCAGACATCACTATTAAAGACAGGTTATAGGTGTATATCTTACTTGTGTCTGTCTTTATTATTGTAGAAGTTTCTAACTGAGGACAGGAACATTATGTACTGGATCGGGTTCCATTATTTAGAAGATCAGACATGGATGTGGATTAACAATAGTACAACAACCCGGAGGTGAGTCATCAGTGTTGTGTTTCTTACCACGGTTTTGCTATTTGTTAGAGAGCTTTGGTGGGTGGTGTGTTTCTTAACCCAGCAGTAATGCCAAAGTGTTTAATAAGAGCCCCAGCAAGGCTATTAGCCAGAACAACATCCACTGCAATCAGTGCAGCTGCTGTGCTGAAAATGATCCACCACTTAAAATACCTGGTCATTGGTATAGTGTCCCTATAACATTGATATAGAGAGTAATGGGGATTCATAAAATATACATAGCAACAGTTAAGTTGCACTGAGTATTACTAAATTTGCTCCTTTCACTTCTGTCACAATAATTCTGAGCTTAAAGATTTAATGCAACTTCTTAAATTCTTAATACAAAAAATTAATTAGAGCAAACTGAATAAAACACCTCTATAATCTCACTGACAAACATTTCTTTGTAGTAGGGTTTGGGAGAAGGGTTTGCTACAGTGGGTGCTTTAGCAGGAACCAGATCCAGGTGGTGGTCCATCAGGCAGGCTTTATGTCCCCCTTTCTGTCCGACTACAGGTTCTCTTCTTTTTGCCTCAACTCATGGCCCGCAATAGATAAAGATTTCCGGACCTATGTCCTGGACTGCCAGGCCATCTTATCTATGATCACACCTTTCCCTTTACTTTATCACTGGCCTACCATTGTCCCAAGGGATGGGGTGATATTTATAATGGTAGACCGGATGTTAAAGGATATCAGTGGATGGCACCAGAAGAGCTGCCTTTGTGGATAGAGTCCAGGAAATTGGCACCTCTTTACATTGGGCCCTTAAAAAGTTTTGAGGTGGATAACCTAAACCTAACCCTACTGAAGCATTTCTGTCAGTTTGGACCAGTCTGTCCAGTCTCCTTTGACCTCTCTAATCAACAAGATGTTTGGGAAAAATCCAGGATATTAGCAGTTATTTATTAAAATGATTTAACCCAGCCCTTTTGGCACCAACATTCATGCCACAGTAAACGTCTCTGCGATCACATTTGTTTCCTGTTGTGATGGTTGAGGTAAACATTATCTAAAGCTGCTGGCTTGTATTTGCTATGATAAAGAGCTGCATGTATATGAAGTATAATAGCACACAAAGAGGAAGCAAATTCTTCTGACATTTCTCATCATCTGTCAGTGACGCAGGGATAAAAACAGACCCAAATGCAGGATAGCGTAAAATAAACAGGTGTAATAACTTAAAAAAACATGAAACAGGAACATAGACTAGACACAAGACAACAGATGACAACAACGCGACAACACCAATGATTCCGTGCTGCTTAAGGCAATGCGGCTTGACTAAATACTAATAACAATTAGACACATGAGGAACAATTGTGCAGAGGTGGGGAGGAAGAGACAAGGGCAGGGCAGACATGTGAACACCAAACATAAACAAAAGCATGTGGCCAAAGTCCGGGCTGGATTCTGACATCATCAACCTGGTTCTGTTGACTGCCTGCTCACTGGATATTGTATAAACCCTAGTGACGGTAAAAAAAATCCCAGAAGCTCCAGAGTTTCTCACTTTATCAGCCAGCCCATCTGGCACCAGCAAACATTCATTGGTTAAAATCTCAATGTTCACACGATTTCCCCATTTGTTGGGGAACAATTTCATCCCCATTTCTGATGTTTGAATTAAATTAACTGCTGAAATGTATCTATATCTGTTTGATTTTATGCACTGCACTGCTGCTATATGATTGGGTAATTAGATAATTGCATGATGATGCAAGAGTACAGTTATTCATATTAAAGTGTGCAGTCAGCGCATGTGTTTGTCTGTTACATTGTTTGTTACATACTGTACATACTAAACATTGTTTTTTCATTATCAGCTTCTGGTCCAATGGCCAGCCAAAACCAGACGGTCAAGGCTCCTGTGCACTGCTAAATGGAGGGACATCAGACCTGAACAACTGGCTTTCAAACTCCTGTAATGTGATGTCACAGTATATCTGCCGGAAGTGTTAAAATTGGAGAATGACAACCATAACCATCACATATATCTGCTACAGTTGCCTTCAATAACTTCATTTTACTGTTATACTTACCTTTTACAAATGCAGTTCATAAATAATAACAAATACAGAATCAGCACATAAAACAATCCTGTTCTGTGATGCACAATCAAGTAGATATGCTATGTATTTTTCATGATTTAGGAAATGCGACTTGCTAAATGTATTCATTGAAAGGGACTCTGTACTTATATTACTTGTAAATTGTAATGCTGTTACTTGCACTGTTACAAAATAATCTTGCACTGATTTCTATAAAACATTATGCTAAGTTTCCCGAATGTATTATAAAATTAAATATAGCTGCCTTTAAAATAGTACAGAGATGTTTGTTTATGCATTTTGTTATACCTCTGTGACTAGGTGGTGGACAGGGTTTTAGTTTTACTTTAGTATTCTGTTTGAATTTTATTTTATAGGTATTTCAGTCATATAGTGTATATTATTAATAAGTACGACATAGACATTGATGGTGATGTCATGGATGCCAATTGTTAGATTAATTTACAGTGCTTTTGTTTATTAAATTTTTTTTGTGCGTGTAAAACATGATGATATAAACATAACTATATTAAAGTCTCTATTAAAGTTATTTTGAATTATTTTCTCACTTGGTCATTATTTCTACTTCCCATAAAAAATGAGAAAGAGGAAGAAAAAGAAAAGGAAGAAGTAGCAAACTTTAAGAAAGTAGCAGTGGAAATTAATGTGTACCGCAAACTGAAAGATTCATCAGAAAATTACTGCAATGACCAGTTCCACTGCAAAACACAATAAAGATGATACAGGTCAAAAATAAATGAAATAAATAAACTTGTTAAACCATATATGTGTCACAACTACACATTAAAGTTGGGGGTTAAATGAGATTTAATGCATGGAGAAGGTGGTTATATTTATAGGCTAAATGGGAAGGTCCTTGCAAAGAAGAAGAAGAAGAAGAACCATGAAAGACCTTTTGAGTCAAAAGCAAAATTAAATTTAGTCTTTTCTTTATTTAGACTAAATCTGATGACATGAATAAATTCTCTTTTTTTTGTCATGTTTCAGGGAAAGTTTATGATTTAAAGTACAGTCATTTTGTTTACTTTTTAAATTCAGGCTCTTGTGCCACTATAAAACATAATAAATAAATACTGAAAACATAATAAATAAAACATAATAAATAAATACTGAAACCTTGACCAGGATAAAGTGCTTAGTCATTTCACTTAAAACGAGTGAAACAACAATGACTCTTCTGCATGGTTTGGGTTTGGTGTCACACGAACTTGTCACTGCAATTACAGTAAATGTATTGAAGGCTTATACATTCATTTTAGAATAAAGTTTTTTTTTAGAAAGAGTGTTAAAAATCATATCAAACTTTGATTAATTGAGTAAACTGAGTAAACTAGGTAACTCTGTGTGAAAGCTTGTTATACAGATGAAGCCTGAACTTTGAAAAATTAATGATTTAATGAAATAAAATGAAATAAAAAAAATTCTAACTTAGTGTTTTAATACTTTTTATATTGACATTAAAAACAAGAACATCAAGAACATCAACTTAAAAAAAATAAGTAGCAAAACAAACACAAAAGCCCACTGACTCATTTATATAAACAATTATATAGAAGTGTTTGTGACGTTGAAGAGCAGTTACTACAGTAAAATGTTCATCTGTAGTGTGAGCATAGAGAAGCTCATGCAACTGATTTACGTGGGTTTGAACAGTAAGTCAACAAAATATATATTTGTTTTGTCCATTAAATTGAACATTTTGACCAAAAAATCTTTATCCTGTATACTCTCAAATATTTCATCTTTAAGTATTTTTCACATTGTTTTTATCATTATCCCAAACAATATTGATAAGATTTCTGATGAAATGTTTGCAATTACTAGATCACATTTAACAATAAAATTGCTGTTCATTTTTGGTAGAAAGTTATAATTTTGGTCACAAAATATACTATAATAAAGACCTTGTTTGCATAAATCTAGAAAAAACCTGGAACAATGTTTCAACTAGATTTTTAAAGTTTGTTGTGATAAACGTTGATGTTGGATTGTCAGAGCAAGTATTCCTAAATTTCGGCATGCCATGGTACAATACTTTTTGAGGCAAGTAGAGCATGTGACGTCACCCAAATACCCTTGATGCAATTCAGATCATTGTGCTGAGTGTTTTGATATATCACATGTCCATTTTGTGTACATTTTTTATTTTGGGGGCAGGGCTGCATGTTACATGTGATGTCATTTGAATACTCTTGACGCAATGCCCCTTATTGTGCTGAGTATTTTGATATATCACATGTTTATTTTGTGGAACGTTTTTTGATTTTGCATATTTTGGCGGCAGGGCTTCAGAAAAAATGAAAGGCCTGTCGATACACTGATTTCACTTTGTCCTGAGTATCACCCTAAAGAAGCTCGAACACCGATTTTGGTGTATGTGGCTTAAAAGAGGAGTTACTCTTGATAAATTTTTGTCAAAAAAGGAATAAGCAAAACAGAATGTTGGCTTCTACAAGCCAACATAACTGATGCTTATTATTTTGAACTGATTTATCAAATTCAGGTGATGAACAACAATAAAAGTTCGAGAAATGAAACATTATTGAAGTCACTTGCCGGGAAATACAGCTCTTAATAATACATCTGCAAATGCGGATGATTTACAACAAATGCCAAAATATATTTAGTAAAAATATAAAACGGGTCTTTTCCAGTAAATACAGCAGTTAAAGAAAGAGAGAAGTGCTTGTTCTGTGTAAATGGTGTGTTAATATGAATGCGTGATTAAGTATGAAGCAATCAAGGGTATGACCTAATGCTACTGTTGTGAATTGTTCTGAACAGTAATTTTCCTGTTTTGACTACAGTAGACATCCTTCCTGATCATTCCTATAAGTAATAGATTTAGTCTGATCAAGACAACAGAATAAGATCCCACACAAAGTGAGAAACCATGGAAGACAGAAAAGTAGCTGAGGTGGAGATGAAAGAGCTCACTCCAGGAGATCAAGACAATAAGGATGAAGAGAAAGGCAAAATGGATGGATTAAAAGGTAGGAAAATAAAATATAAATAAAACTTAATCTATGACGTAATTGGATTTCTTAATAGCTCCCAGTTTTTGATTATCCGAGTTTCCTGATTGTGCTTTTTTTTGCCTATTTGTTCCCCCCCAAACCTCTAATATTTAAACTACCTTGAATATGGATATAGAAGGAGAAACAAAAAAAGAAAAAGAAGAGTCCAGCAAACTGAAACATCAACAGGAAAATGTTTACAATCTTTTACCATCTACTTCTTCTCCAAAACCCAATGACGGTAATACTTTGCTTACTGTACTTAAAAAACTTGAAAGAACTGCTTGAAGGTAGGAGGTTATATGAAAATACAAAAACTACTTATTATTTTTCTATACTTTATAAATGAATTTAATACAAAAATGTATTAAAATGGTTGATCATTTGATGTAAAACTTTTAAAATTACCAGTGTGGTTATAAATTAATTATAAATATAAATAATATAAGTTACATAATAAATAACTTATTTAACTTATTTAATTTAACTTACTTATTTAATTAAATATAAATAAAAAATAATATGTTATTTAATAAATAACTATCTATATGACCTAATCCTGACACATTACATTTAATTTATGATTCATTTTTCATTTAGAATAAAAAAGATCAATTGAATCAAGTCTCTAACCTGACAAAGTATTTTTCACACACTTAGCTAAATATCGATCACATATTATGAGGCTTTCATAATATTTCTTTTATAAATGTTTCTGGAATTTATATCCTTTTTTTTCTTGTGCAAAAATATACATTATTTCCCCATATTCAAACCTCTTAGTCATAATAAATTCTTTCTATAAAAGCTGAGAAAGTGGAAGAAAAAGAAAGAGCCCAAAAAGAAGAAGCAACAGCAGAAGAAGCCAATGTGTACAGCAAATTGGAGAAGCCATCAGAAAATGTTTATATGTCTGTGACCGGTGCCACTCCAAAACACAGTGAAGGTAACATATATAATTCATATACAAATGTGTTTATTTAAAAAAAAAAACACATCTCACTTGTCTGATATGGTCTAATCCTGTTAAAATGAATACAGAAGTAAAATAGTTCTGACAAGAATTGCATGAGTTAAACCTCGTGAGACAACTGCAAAACTGAAAGAAGTCTATACTATATTTAGACTAAACTTGATGGCATGCGTGTTAGTTTCAGGGACGGATTTCAGGTTTAAAAATACAGTCATTTTATCCACTTGTGTCTGGTATACTCACCTATGATTGCTGAACAGGATAACGTGCTTACTCAAAGCACTGATTGAAAATCATCATCCATATGATCCGTTTCTCAGAAATTAAACTAATGCATGCATTTGTATCCTTTACAACTGCAAAAGGAATAATACAAAACACAGACTGAGGCTAAATGAATGGATTCATGTTTTATATAGTAAAAACAAACAAATAAATGGTAACTGTATCAAGCTTTCAATTTAAACCCATGTTAAATTTCTACTGAAAACAAGATGAGTTGCGAATATGTGTAACAGACTATGAGTTAAAGGGCGCGACGGCTTTTGTGATATGGATAGATGCTTTGAATTATCTCAAATCAGGCGATTTTCAACTTTCTGGCAGACACCTAAAGGTTTTGTGCCAAAACGTACAGCAATTCATGACTCCGTCCTCCTCAATTAAAACCAAATTTTTAGGAAAAGAAAAGCAGCCACAAGGCAAGATGCTGCCACCATCATGCCTCTGCTCTTTTGGTGAAGTTTTGTGTTTTTAGTTTGCTCCAGCACACCATTTGGGTGTCTCTAAATGGCTCTCTTCTTTTTTTGCCAATAACTGAGATCTGGACCACTCCACAGAATTACATTTCTACAGTATGTAAAATTAGGAGGGGTAAAGGTACAGGTTTCTTTTGTCTCAGTGTTTCACACCAATCAGAAAGAATTAACTGCAGTGAGGGGAAAGTGGAGGAAATCAGAACTCAAAACATAGCTTGTCTCTTTCCTGTCCAAGTTCTTACCTGCTGTAACTTCTGCTAAAAGCATGTGCACAAGATACATGCAAGCTCTACAACTTCACTCCTTAACCCTACAGACCCCCTTTCACTATCCTCCCTGACTACTAATGATTTTGTATCTGCCAGACCTTAATGCCTAACTCCTATACTACACATGCCATCAACTTTAATATGAATATCTGTACACCTACTCAGTTACCAAAGTGAGTAGAAAAGGGGAAAGAGGATGGAGATGAGAGAGAGAGAGAGAGAGAGAGAGAGAGAGAGAGAGAGAGAGAGAGAGAGAGAGAGAGAGAGAGAGAGAAGAGGGATTTGCTTGCTCTGGATACACTGACGAGTTTTCCTCAACCAGTGAGACCACCTTCTCCAGCAATGGTGGCCAATAGCACCGGACCTATTCTACCATCCCTTCAGGCACTCTGATTACAAACTGCTCTATTCTGCCAGCAACCACCTTTGATTGGTGTCTTACAGCTGCTAGGCAAAGCAAACAGGTGGTCGACTCACTATGCATGTCTGGGCGTTACCTTGATGATGTTGTTTGGGCATGTGGCCAACCAAGTACAAGATGGCTTTGTTCAGGTTTGTGTACTCCAGCAGGTTTACCACAGGTCTCTGGTTACCCCCACACTACAACTGAATAGACAAATAGTTCAAAAAAAGCTTCTGCATCATCATGGGGTCCCTTGTAAGACAGCATAATGTGCAGGTTGTTTGCTGCAGCCACTGTGGATTCTCCTGGACCATGATCTGAAGTTGCCATTGATTTTCAGTCTATCCTGAAGAAATGTAGTGAAGAGTTGCTGTTGCTTCACATTCAGCTCATGAACTGCCTGATGTTGCACCTGTAGCTACCAACAAGGGTCTTGATGATGCCACTGAGGGGTGAGGACTTCATGACAGCATGAGAGCATATTAAATCTTTTTTGGGGAAAATATACCCCTTAATTAACATAAAAGCACACTTTTTCACCCGGAAATCAACCTAGCTAACAAATGGGATAAGGTTTTTGTTTTTTAGGTCAGATGTGTTTACAACCAACAAGAATGTGGGGACCCACAATTCGAACACTACCCCTGACACTAATGATAATCTGTGGTCACAACATCCATGCAAACTCAAGAACCTACAGCAAATCTGCCAAGATGTATGCACAAAAAGATGTATTTGTCTCTCCCAAATAGTGTACTGTACAAAGTTGGGAAAACTTGCCCCAACCAAATTTATAGCAAGTATAGCGATTTTTATATCAAGTACTAGTCTAAAGGTATTGAATATTTACCCAAGCAAACCTGCTGACAAATAGTGAATGTTGTTAAGGAGCAATCTGTGTACATATCACTTGTAATCCAGATTAAGAATCTGATGACATTTAAGTGAGCTGATAGTTTTGCAAGCATATTCATGTTGAACTGTAAAATGTTACACTTCATGAAAAGTGACACGTTCACATTAAACCCTGCTGACTTCCCTACGAGGATGTGAAAGTGTCTGGAGAATTGAAGAAACTGACCACAGTGAAAACTAAATGTGTATATAAGCACACACTTCTAGTTTCAGTTGTTTCTACATGTCCGGTGTTGACTTAACTGTATATTTCTGTTATGTTTAGATATTTACAGGAGAGTTCGTCTGTACAAGATGATTTCTGCTGTTTTTATCGTTCTCTCTTTGCTCTTGCTGGCTGTGGTTCTTGCTCTGGCTATGAAGTGTAAGTAAAACATTAGTGATTAGTGTGTTACTGACTCATTCACACCAAACTAGTGCAACAAAAAGTGTAAGAAAACAACAGAACATGTATAGCTCCAGCCTGGTCACAAATAAAAAAATTGCTTTTTGTATGCATTTTATTCCCACTGCAGAGGGTAAATTGGAGATGGGTGTCTTACAGTTTTACAATGACTACATTAACATTTTTGCGTATTAATATAAACACCAACTGTTGGAGCTTTTTTAAAAATTATTATTATTATAGCACAACACTATCTAAACAGCAACCATTTATTTGCCCTTTTTGAACTTTTGGGGTCATGCCACTAGATGGCGTACAAATAAGACACCATTGTGTTACACTGAATGTGATAGAAACTCAATTAAAAGTAAGACAATTTGCAATGCATAGTATGTTAAGCTAATGATTCTTAATCTTATATTCGTCCACACAACTTTTCCAGTAATTGATAAATTATGGTTTGGCTTCTTTGTTGTTGTTATGGTTGTTGTTGTTGTTTTTGTTGTTGTTGTAGTTGTTGTCATTTATTCATATTTTCTGTAATGTTAATCATTTTGATACTACGTGGGCAAATGCTGCCTTAGATATATAGGTAGAAATAATATAATAATAAGTTTTCTATCTAAAATGGGAAATTCATCTTTTGTCCAGTCCAGTCCAGCCAGATGTGTTCAGATCTCATTGATGTCACCTCAAACCAAGGTAAAACCCAACCATATCCTAACATTCACAATAACCATAGATGCTTTTCCATCTTAGTCATTTCTTTCATACCTACAGTATGAGCTGTTTATTATATTGGCTTTGTAGAAGCCAACATTCTGTTTTCCTATTTAAGCTTAGACAAAAAATTATCAAGAGTAACTCCTCCTAGAGCTTTCGAGCCACATGAACCAAATTCGGATATGTTGTAGTCCCTGATCTGAAGTTTGTTGCTATTACTTTTCTAAGCGATCCGAGTACTCCCATTATAAACTTTGGAGGTTTATAACTCAGCAAGCTTTTGAACTATCTACACCAAACTCGGCCAGCTCCTTTAGGGTGATACCAACTGGCCTTTCGGTTTTCCCGCAGCGCCGCCCAAAAATATGCAAAATCAAAAAACTTTTTACAACATGGATGTGTGACATATCAAAACACTCAGAACAATGAGGGGAACTTCCTCACAGGTATTCAGATGACATCACGTGACGTCACGTGATGTCACGTGAAAATAAAACAATTGCACAACATGGACATGTGGCATATCAAAACACTCAGAACAATGTGGGGAACTTCCTCAAGAGTATTTGAACGACATCACATGCTCGTCTTCACTTACCTCCAAATGTTTTGTGCACCCTAGCTTTCTGTCTACTTGATTCCAAAAGTAAGACCCTTATGTCCACTCACCTCCAAAAAGCACCGGCCTTTGCGAATACTTGCATCATAAAAGCCAACATTAAAGTTTGTCACGACAATCTTTACAAATCTAGTTAAAACCTGCTGTTTCTCTGCAGAGTGTCAGTGTTTTGAGTGCAAGGATGGCTGGGAAAAGTTTGAGAACTCTTGCTACTTCATTTCTAAGCAGCGTCTACCATGGCAGAAGAGCAGGGAGGCATGTCAGAAAAAGGGTGGAGACCTGGTTGTCATCAACAATGAACGCGTGCAGGTTAAGCAGTCAATCGCTCAGCCACTCCAACTGAAACATCACTATAAAAGACAAGTTAAAGGTGTATATCTTACTGGTATGCATTCTGTCTTTCTTACTGTAGAAATTTCTAACTGATGACGGGAACATGTTTTACTGGATTGGGCTCCATTATTCAGAAGATCAGAAATGGATGTGGATTAACAATACTGCACCAACCCGGAGGTGAGTCATCAGTACTGTGTTTCTTACCACGGCTCTGATGTAAGTTGGAGCGCTTTGGTGGGTGGAACCAACAAAGCTCCTTGCCAGTGCAACATCCACTACAATCACGGTAGCTGCTGTGCTGAGAATTACCCACCACCCAAAGTAACGCATGGTCCTATTGTGGTCCCAATAGACAGATAGGCAGCAGTGAGTTTTACTTGTCCTAGTTTATTCACTCAGCTGCTTCTGTCACAATGATTACTGGTCTTAATCCAACACTTAAATAAACTCCTAAAAAACAAAACAAAAAAAACTCAATAACCCAACCCCAAAAAATAAACAAATAATAAAAAAAATTGATAATAAAGAAAAAAAATTTGAATCAGTATTATTTTAAAGAAATGTGTTAAATATGCCACATCTTTAACACATTTAGCCTATAAACTTTGTGCTATACTGCTTCACATGGACTTTACATGCCTTATTCATGAAAATCACGATCTATACTATTATATTACTTTTTAACTACAGTATATTTATATAGTGTAATTGCACTAACTGCTGCAGTTTTTAACAATAAAAATGCTGAAAATGTTAAAATGTATCAATGAGGCATTATTTTTTAAACATTTTTATTTTTTATTTTTAAAAACATAGATGTGTTTTTTGAATTTTAATACAGTTATTTTAATTACTGGATATAGGCCACATGATAAGTGTTTTCAGTGAATAAGTCTCAAATTGGGCTTTTCTTGATGGTTGCGCAGATGATATTTTCTAAAATGAACTTGACATCCATGTACGTATTACTAACGCAAATGCTTTTTCAGTTTTGGACAGTAACACTAAACAATTACAATTCAGAATAGCTCTAATGATTGAATGGTTGCACCACATGATATTTTGAATCCTCAAATAATGAAAATACCATCACTTAAGAAGTGAGGAAAAAACAGACACACATACATGATACTTTATATATTTTGTCATCTTATACATTTACATTTTTTTCAAGGCAACACATAAGTTGGACATAAAAACTCTGTATCATGTGATCAACCAACATACATTCTTCTTCTTCTTCTTCTTCTTCTTCTTCTTCTTCTTCTTCTTCTTCTTCTTCTTCTTCTTCTTCTTCATTTAACTGTTTACCTTCATATACTACACACGCTGTTTTGATGTGCTTGACCCATTTTAGACAGATAACTCTGTAAAGCGCAGACTTCGCAGTCTATATCCTTTGATACACCTGAGTCAGACTGAGACAGGGAAATACATATACAGTACTCTCACTGGCCACTTTAATAGGAACACCTATTGAATGAACATCTGCACATCCAATTTATATCAGCCAATCATTTGGTCAAATCTGTGATCTTAGTGACCTTGACCATGGCATGGTTGTTGCAAATAAGATGGTCTGATGCTTTTCGAGTTTTGGTAAGCCTCAGATTCCTATTGATTGCTCTCAGGAGTGGAAGCCTACTCGTCTGTTTCAGCCCATACAACCCAAGGTTGGATGTGTGGTTCATGTGTGGAGTTACCATAGATATAAATTCTAGTAAATTGTTAGATAGAACTAGATCAAAATCATTATTATTCTGGGTACATTTATAACTGCATAAAGAAGCATGCATAAAGTTATTTCTATTAAAGTGGTCAGTGTGTTTGTGTATCTAAAGAGGCTTGTTTTTGTACTGGCAGCTTCTGGTCCCGTGGCCAGCCAAATCCAGACTCTCAAGGCTCCTGTGCACTGCTAAATGGAGGGAAGCCACAAATACACAACTGGCTTTCAAACCCCTGTGAGGTGCTTTCATTTTTCATCTGCCAGAAACAATAAAAGTGGAGAATGTCAATCAAAACCATCACATATATCTGATACATTTGCCTTTAATATCTTCATTTTACTGTTATAATTACCTGTTATAAATGCAGTTCAAACATAATAATGAATACAGAATCAGCACATGAAATGAAATAATCCTGTTCTGTGATGCACAATCAAGTAGATATGCTATGTAGTAATATGTTCATGATTGAGAAAATGAGACAATCAGGCTAAATGTATTCATTGAAAGTGACTCTGTGCTTATATTACTTGTAAATTATAATGCTATTACTTGCACTGCTACAAAATGTTTTTGCAATAATATATATTAAACCTTATTTGCACTAAAATGTTTGCAGAATGTATTATAAAACTAAATATATACCTATGTAGCTGCCATTTAAATAATAGTCAGAAGTCATTGTCCTCAATTTAATATTCAGTTCTTAATGCACCCTTTCTATGTGATTTGTCACCGTAAAGTTGTACTCACTCAATTAAATTATGAAACAATGACATTTTACAGAATCACTATACTTTCAATAAATTTCATTTCTCAAACCGGTTTCATCTCAAGAGAATTCAAGTGCTCTTCGCTCTCCAGGTCTAGACCGAGAAAGCTCTGGCGTATAATGTTCCAGCAAAGCACAGACTTCCTGTTTTCATTTGAACCGTCATTTTGCAAGCTTTTCATGTCTGCTGTGTCACAGCCCTTGGCACTTCTCTCGCTTTCCTCCTTGTTGTCCGAGCTGTCATTATTTGCAAATACATTAACATAGCGTCGGATCTTCTGCATAAACTGGTCATTGCGGTCCTCCACTCTGAAATAAATACATTGTTAAATGAAATGTGTTAATATGATTCCTTTGAATAGGAGGCCTAAGGTTGGAATACACACTGACTGGGGCACCCTGCACACATACTTTAACACCCTCATTTATATCTAAGGGCAAATTATTGTGACCGATCCACCAACATGCAAGTTTAATCAAGCTGGGAAGAAACTGTAGGACTCAGAGAAAACCCACATGGACACAGAAAGGACAATATTATGATGTGTTTAAATGAGCATGATTATAGTATAATTGGCCATCATGTTTGTGTTCCTTACCGGAGGTACCAACGGTCTTCCAGGCCATAGTTCAGACCACAAGTTCCCAGCCTTGGCCACAAATACCGTGGAAGCCGATGTTCTAGCATCAGAGTTGTGGCTACCACCTATGCAGATCCCAAAGTAATCAATTATCCGACATGATACAGTAACGCATTCAATCTCTATAATCTGTTTGTTTAAATTGGCCATTTGTAAGTTTTTCTGATGCCCACCTGGGTCCTCCAGAGTTCATCTCGCTCCTGTGCAACCCTCCACTGCGTGTCACTCATCATGGCTGTGAGGAGGCTGAGGAGGAGGAGATGGGACACCACACTGAAGCAGCAGAAGACCACATGCACAATGGGGTGAGTGTGGATGGTGTGGTCCACAGGCAAATCGATAAGACCCACAGTCAGCTCAAACATAGTGAAGAGTGTGATGGGGTACGAGCGCAGTTGGGGTACGGACAGACTTGCCTGTGTCATGTATACGGTCCACATAGCTGGATTGCAGAAGAGAAAGATTATGTAAATTGTCATGTTGCCAAATTGCTAGATTAATTTATGCTACACCTAATTGTATATTCTTAATTTACCTGTGGAGAATCCTAAGAGGGCAATGGCACTCAACCACATGAACTTGGTCAGGTCTCCAAAAATAATCTACAAAATGTATAAAATAAATGTCAAGTTTCCAACAGAATCTATAGTTGGTTGCATTTATCGAGTAAAAAGTGCTATACAACAAAAGAATCTCTTTAACTTTTTTTTTAATCTAGGGTAAAATCTTGCAAAAATATTTTTCCACTGAACATTACACAATTAGAAGTTGATACATTCTTTTAGAGCAGTTTATAATTTTGAGCTTTGTTTACAAAATGGAAATGAGGAAGAAGAGGAGTATGAGAGGAGAAGGTCTGATCTCACAACCTTTTGGATCACGATGACATAAGGCCCGAGCATTTCAAAACCTCGAGCAAAGTATAGCACGTTGCACCATCCCAATACCAGACATGCAGCCATCACTCCAGTCTCGCCTGGCGTCTCAGTCAGTCTCAGTACACATAGTAACACTACCAGCACTGCATAGGTGACCCTACACACCAAAATGGATAGAAAAGAAATGAAAAGGAGACATTTGCATAATAGTCATTTATATAACCCAAAGAGTAATCCACAATGTTTTATGTTTTATAAATACAGTACATCACTGACAATACAATGTAAATTAGACTCACAGAGTGACATGAAAAGGGCCTCCAAGTGCAGTCTGACCAAAATATCTCTTTGCCCCCAGTCTTAGGATATCTGGTATCTGAGCATAAATCACATGCATAAGTACAAGTGTTATGTCTATTATTAAATTCATATACTTTATAAATATTTTTTGTCTTCTTTGTAAAAAAAAAAAGCAACTAGTTAACAGATTTTTATGACTTCCTGCAATAAATGTATGACAGCAGCGCAGAAACGGTTCTTATTGTGAAAGTGCTTCATTGTGTGTATATGGACCTCCAGTAGCAGGATGATGATGGCTCCTGCAACACTGATGATCTCTCCACCCAGCCTCAGGTGATCTGCATAAGACACATAACTCTCCTGTACACACATACACAGACACATTGTATGGCTTGAAAGATCTAACTATTTCTGTACATATTTAAATGCGTGGGTGTGCCAATTACGTAATTAAATGTAGCAATGTTATTAGTAAAATTAGTACCTTGAGAGTTTTCTGTATCTTGACTGTTTGGTCATTAGACGCTTTTGTGTAGTTCTGCGGTATATCCTTTAGAGGGCGGAGCATACAACACAAAGTGAAAGTCCCGATGTACAGCAGGTACACCATCAGCAACAACCTGTATGACAGTATTTCCCATGAAATAAAGCAAACATGATACCAGATCAGCACGCTGTCTCCCAGTGTGGGCAGCGTGTTTACAAAACAGTAAATATCTCACATATCAGTGTGATAAGATATGCTGATGCCCCGTAAAATAAATTTTCCATTGACATAGAGAAAATCTGATATAATGTAGTGGAAAAAAACACTTCACATGTATACACGGTGTATTGAATGAAGAATAAATCATGCTACAGGAAAATAATTGGGCTGTTATTATTCATTAAATGTTGATTATTTTCCTGTGACCGCAAATCCCTTATACCACAGCCATTAGCCAATGATGGCACCTTTTAATTTATTAATGAACAACAGATCATACTTTATATCTGTTTATATGTTTTGTATCCTCCTACTACAGCAACACTTTCTCTGCTACAGAAAATAAACCAAATCCTTCTGAAAAATCATATTATAAATTCAACAGTGTTATGGCGAAGGTGAGTTAATACTTTATAGCTCTCCTTTATGCTGCATATTGTAATTACCTTAAATAGAATTTCCCATAAATATTCCACTTGAGATTGATGAGCTGCTGGATGGGAGTCAGCTCTAAGATTTTTCTAACCTGTGAAAAGACATAAAATTAAATAAATATAGGAATCAAGGAATGAATTCAGAAAGAAGTGAATACAATAACACATATACGCTTCTCTTTTGATTTTACTTCATAACTTAATACCTACATTCCTGTTTTGACTGGAGACAATTAGCTCCAGCACTGAGACATCGTCTGTGCGGGAATCTATTTCAGTAAGGTCATAGAGGTAGGAACTCAAAGGCCCCAGGCTCCACTGCATGATGCGTCTCTGGTTCACCATGTGCTGAAAAGCCTGGTGATGGTAAAAGAAATAGACATGCAGTACAATATCTGCCATGACTGTAACGAGTCGGTTATATTTAATTGTTTTGGCTATTTTTAACATTTTTTATTTATTGTTGCTTTCAGATGAAATTGATCGTAACCTCTGTAATATGAATATATCAATAATCAACCAATAATTTTTCTAACTCTGGTTCTTAGCCTGGTCAGCCTTTCATCATTGAGGTGTTTCAGCCTCCACTCATCAGATTCTAGAGACTGTTGTGTGTGAAAATATCAGCAATATCTGAAATACTCAAACCAGTCCATCTTGTATTGACAATCATGGCAAGGTTAAAGTCACACTGATTACACTTTTTCCTCATTCTGATGTTTGATGTGAAAATTTGATCTATATCTGTGCGATTTTATGCACTGCAATGCTGCCACAGGATTGGCTGATTAGATAACTGCATGAAGGCACAAATATACAGGTGCTCCTAATAAAGTGGAAAGTGAACACATATAAGCAGTCTATGGGTGTAATAGGGTTAATGCATAAAGTCTCTTACCACAACATTGCCCTTTTTTGCAGCAAGCTTGAAAGGAGTGAGACCTCTGTAATTTGGCACCATGTCCAGCGGCATTGTGCTGTCCAGCTCAGCATCCACGTTCAGCAACATGTCCATAACTTGACATGCGATAATTTTGTTAGGCTGCAGAACCAAAAGGTGCAGAATAGTGTTTCCTGTTTAGGTAGAAATGGAGTGAGACAGGTGAAGTTAGGGTAGATGAATAAAAATACATGATTTGACATACAGTATATGGCATACGTTTAATAGTTTGTGAGAGGTGGCAAAATAAACAAAGTTCAATTACTGTTACTATTTGTTAGTCTGTTTTTATCTGTGTGTAATTTTTTAAATTAATTTACAATTCCTAACAAATCTAAACTTTAACAGATGTTTCAATAAGAGTGAGACTTAAAAGCCATTACTGTAATCTATGTCCTGCCACATAAGCTTTGTTTATATTGTGACAGTTAGCTGTTTCCCACGTCCCTCTGGTCTATGGTAAAAGGGGCACTAATATATGATCAGTAGCTGATCAGCATGATCAAAAACACAAGTAACCCAAATGAACCTGAATCTATGAATCTTACTTCAGGGTGGGTGATACTGAAAATACGTTTTAATTTTTAAAAATTAAAATGAACAACACCATCTAAAGCACAACTCTATAAGACTTGTGAAGGTATGCTGTGGTATCTGGACTTTGTACAAGTTCTGTACATTGAAATAGGACTCAAAGGATCTTGTTCGTTCAGCACATGCCACAAATGCTTGATCAGATTGAGATCTGGGGACTTTTTCATGCTCCTCAAATCATTCCTGAACAATTTTTGCAGTGTGGCTGAGTGCTTCTGAAAGAGGCCACTGGTCCATTGCTTTGACGGAGTGTTAATGTACAGTAACATCCACATGAAAGACAGGACCCAAGATTTCCCAGCACAACTTTCCCCACAGCATCAAACTGCTAGCCTTCATCCAATGGTGCACCCTGGTGCAAGCACCCAGCCATCCTCATGATGGAAAAGAAAAAGTGATTCATCAGATCAGGCCCTAGTGCTTTTATATCTGGTGCGGTATACAGGAGTCAGCATGGGCACTCTGAACGGTCTTTATCTACGCAGCCACATAAAACGTTGTGATGCACTGTGTGACACCTTTCTATCATAGCCAGCATTATCTTACTCATCAAGTTGTGCAAAAGTAGGTCTTCTGTGGGATTGGACCGGACGGGCTAGCTGCACATGCGTTAGTGAGCCTTGTGTACCCTTGAAACTATTGCTGGTTCACCAGTAGTCTTTTTATAGACCACATTTCTTAGGTACTAACCACTGCACACTTGCTATTTTGGACATGCTCTGACCCAATCGTCTAGCCATGACAATTTGTCCCTTGTCAGAGTCACGCACATCCTTACTCTTGCCCATTTGTATAGCTTTCAGCACAGCAACTTCATGAATTGACTTTTTATTTACTGCCTAATATATATCCCTGTCACCTTAATTATATAATCAGTTATTCTCTACAGTTGTTTTAATGACATGAATTGTGTAAATATACATGTACAATATTGATTAGTGCATATTGAAAATCATGTTAAAACTTCAACTTAATTGAGTTATCGTGATAATCACGCAGCACTACTTATGTTTACTTTCATACAAACTTCACACACCACGTTTCTTTTTTAACTTACAGTAAGTGAAGACTGTGTATATATTTAGTGAAATTGCACTTTCCAATGAATAAATGCTGTATTATGCATAAAAAACGGGGGATATTACCCTTGGGCATATTTGTACTTACCAAAGGAGTCCTGAGCCCGAATGTTAGCACCAGCTTTTAACAACATGGAGATGATTTCTTCATTACCAATACAGCTAGCAAAGGCTAAGATGTGCTCACCTGAAAACACAAAGATTAAAACCCCTTTTAACTTAAATGCTGCTATTAAAGCACATTTTCCTCCACTTTTGGGGTTATTAAAGTGCATAGGAACCTCAATAACCTTTAGGACTGATTTTTCTATTTACTTTTTCGTTACCATAATAAAGAAGTCCTCCTTTTCTTTTGCTGAAGTAGATGCCTGTGGCTCTGGGTGTGATTACATCAGCTCCTCTTTGGATTAATTCCTTGACCATGTTCACATTTTGGTTGATGACAGCAATATGAAGGGCTGTTATACCTGTAAGCACCAATGAGGAATTCATTGACATGAAATACAAACAATCAACATCATTCCATAGACTCCTTATGCTTATTTCTGGTTGTTGTGTAAGAATGTGTATTTACCTTGATAGAGTTCACTGGTCATGGGCTCATTGATGAGTTCTGGTGCTCCTTCCATTAGTGCCACAGCTGCCTCTAAATTATCATTCATCACAGCTATGTGCATAGCAGTCTCACCTAGTGCACCTGACACACACACACACACACACACACACACACACACACACACACACACACACACACACACACACACACACACACACACACACACACACACACACACACACACACACTTACAGGCTATTGTAAGTGGATTGCAAAAAAGTTTTCACATACGACATCAACTCACCTCTTTCAAAGATATTGGTTGTAGAACAATCTAGAAGTTTCCTAATGCAGCCCACATTGTTCTCTTTTGTTACATAAAACAGAGGGATTTCATTTGCTCTGGTGAACAAAGAAGAGGAGATTTGATAAGTTCCTTACAGATGCCCTGTTTATAATATTTAACTGCCACATTTACAATAAATATATAAACATATGTTTCGTTTTTGTATTGTTTTTTTAAGGAACCTGAACTCTGTTGCTGCTATAGTTTAAATAATCATTTTTGTGCAAATGTATTGATAACAACACTTTGCTCTTCACACTTTATAATTCACATCGCACAGTATTATTTACTTGTTATTACACAACAATAAATATAATGATGTTTGAGTAATTGATTACTGTGGCACGAGTCTGTGTATCTGTGGTAAAATAACCTTTTAGACTGACACAAAAATGTCTCATCCAACATTTCATCCCAGCTCTTCCTGTTTTGCAGTCGGAATTTAAGGTGATTCCACCAGTGTAGTAGATTCCTCGGTGTAGACCATGAAAGAGATGGAGCCATGTCCTTGAGGGGAGTGTCTGATTTTACTCCCTGACGGGGTGATAATCAGAAGAGTCACTTAAACACGACACACTTGTTTCAGATAGATACTTAAATTTTACAATATCAATAATTTCAAATTATAATACTTAATCATTAAGTTAAGCATGAAAATGAAAAAAAAAAAACTGTACAAATTTTAACAAAACGAGGATAATGTGCTTGATTTTACACAAACTGAGTTGTGGGAAAAAGTACAAACCATAACACCATCCCTAACAATAAACTTAGTAACTTTTCATACAAGCTGAGTTGTGCAAATGATTTAGATTTGGACATATAATTCCCTGTCTTTATTTATTTAAACTTGTAATATATCTGTGAATTTGACTGATAATAAAACAATCATCCAAAGATTTGTTTAAACGTTTAAGATTTGCTGAAAGAAAGTAACTCTAAATAAGTTTGGCAAAATGGCTTAAACCAAAAAATATTAATCCTGTAAAATCTTGTATAAAAAATTATTAAAAAAAGAAACAACAAAAAACATTATTAAAACAATACATGCAACATACTCTAAAGACTTACCCTCTTGATAGTTTTTATTTCCTCCCAATGACCACCTTTAAAATGAAGAACAACTCTGATAAAGCTTCTAGTACTGGATTTCCAGGGACAATACACAATAAGCAGCAGTGTGTGATGTGTCACCTGTATTTATATGGGCTGTGCTTTAAGTCCGGAGGAGGGGTTGCAGGAGGAGAGGAACAAGATAAGAGAAAGCCTAGAGAATGAGATTTTCAGGTCACTAAGGAAAGGGCAGGTTGGGGACATTTCTACACATAATTCACTCACCGTCCAGTTTCTTTCTCCCTTTCCTCAGGATTGTGTTGTGAATCAACAGTTTACATTTATCTGGTAACATAACAGATTAAGATATATACAAAGATAGAATGGGGCATAGAAGCCTTTATTATCATCACATATACATTACAGCACAGTGGAATTCTTTTCTTCACAACTCCTAACTGAGGAGGTTGGGGTCAGAGTGTAGGGACAGCGATGACCCCTGGAGCAGGGAGGGTTGAGGGTAAGGGCCCAATAGTGGCAGCTTGGTGGTGCTGGGCCTTGAACCCCGATCAACAACCCAGGGCCTTAACCAGTTGAGCCACCACTGCCCCCAATTAAGTGAAATTATTAGAGGTTTATTGGTAAATACGGTTTTCGAATACTGCTGGAACTTGTCTGGTTACTTCCACAGCAATCCTGGTGAACTCGTTTAAAGAGCTCAGATGACAGCTTTTTTTATTATTTATTTATTTATTTATTTATTTATTTATTTATTTATTTTTAGCATACCTCGTGTAAAGACCACACATTATTTTGACCATAAAAATTCAAAATTATTTATTTTGACATATAAATTACACATTATTTTTGTTAATAGTTTAAAACAATTAATCTCTAAACCATGTTTCTAAACCAATGTTTAATTAGTGAAAAATCGGCTACTTTCGGACAGTGTGTCACACATCTGGTGCTCAGTTCCAGGTGAGGGGCTTTGACTCCAGATTCCAGCTGTTCGGCTCTAAATGACTCAACAGGATTCACATTGTGTTGCACCGCGAATTACAGTAACCTAATCACTGTTTATGTTTTTTTGCACTTGTTTACGCCCGAAAGTGTCAATTAGTCCTGGAAACAATTGGTTTTTAAAGACAAACAGAATTAACAAGTAGCTATTAAGTGTGAACAACAAGAATCGTTTTATTGAATCTGGTCAGTGTTTTCATATAAACAGTTTTCAATGGTTCTATACTGTAAAATATTGTGAATTTCTACAGTAAGTTACATTTAAAATGACATTAAACAACTGTAAAACATGTTTTATAAGGTGCTAAAATATATCACATAGTATAAAGTAACACATAAGTATCTAATACATTTGCTCATTTGTCTAATCCTTATAAAATAATTTTTTTACAGTTAATGTAGGATCTTGTTCGTGGACCCAACCATGGTAGCATGGTAACTAGCTACTCTACACTGAATCAAAAGTGAGTTGGTGATGGTTTTTATCTATCTATCTATCTATCTATCTATCTATCTATCTATCTATCTATCTATCTATCTATCTATCTATCTATCTATCTATCTATCTATCTATCTATCTATCTATCTATCTATCTATCTATTTATTTCAGCATGTACTAGATCATGTGGTATTTTATAACATGTAAGATATTACAGTATTTTTTCCAACTCTACTGCCAGAAAATGACAAAACTTTACAGCCATTTTTGAATAATGTACAATTAAGACATTTCTAAAGAACTACATTTTATATGGTCCACAAATAAGTAACATTAACATACACACATGCCCTAATCATTAATGCATCAAGAAATAATGAATGAAAAGCCAAAAAAGTACATTTGAATAGTCATAGTATTAGTTATCGTCATTATTAAGATTTTTTGAAGTAATTAATGTATCATGATGAATTATTCATAAGATCATTCACGTTTACATTTCAATACACCCAATTCTAAACAATCGTAAAATATTATGATAGTTATACCATTAAATATAGTAGTCATCTAAAATCCCATGCTAGGTTGCTTTAACTACTTTTATTAGCATATACCACAGGCCTTTCCATTATTTCACAGTCATTCCCACACTATTTTTAGAACATCTCACTGATAAAATAATTTGATTTGGGATATATGATCATTACAAAATGCACAAATATAATTTTCCTGAAAATTTGGTTATATACATTGTGCAAAATATCTTTAGCAATAAGTAACTCATGATATTAATTAATGCATTAACAAGATTCAAATAATTAAGTAATACCATTATTTTAATGTATAAACTACATTATTTCCTGAAGTCTGAAGGATTAATGCATGTATTAAAGTATTAAAATATGGCTGATTTACAGACCTTATATTAAGATGGTACCAGACTCACTTTATAAACTATGAGGTAAAACTTCAAAATTTGGTGTGAAGCAAAACAAAACAAAAAACCCACAACAATTGTATACAAGAGGTGCATTGTTGCAAGGAAAAAAAATTGGGGTGGTGCGTCTTTTGTATCTTTAGTAAGCCTATGTGATTTTAACACAATTTTAGATTATTTACAGTACATAATTGGACCTCAAGGACATTATATGTACCTTTAAATCTTTAAGCGGCAATTAAGGTAACGGACACATACTAAAGGTACAAACCTTTTGCTCTGTATGGTACCACCCATGTGAGAAGAAAAAGTACAGCCTGATACCTTTATTTCTGAGAGCACATTCAGAGTTAATACAACAAATAGAGGACACTTTTTTAAACAATTGCTAGATTATGTATTTCGGATAGAGGAAGATCTTTACACGTTGTATGAAGAAAGACCGAGACTCAGCTCTTTGTACATCTAGGGGGAGGTTAGTCCATCACCTTGATCACCTTGGTGCCAGGGCAGAGTCTTGCTGCATATCTTCCTATATCCTGATAGATAGTGGGACCAGTTGAACCGTACTGGAGGATCTGAGGGAATGTGGTGCAGTGCAGGGAGTGACAAGAGCTCTACTTGGTACAGAAACCATTCTTTTGTGGGAGACATGTCTTCAGGATATACACCATAGTTCCGTCAAAAAGCCAGGCACAGTCTAATACAATGAAAAATAGTACACAGGCTTTTTCTTTTGCTAACAAAGCTACATATATTATACACATAAATTTCAACATTTCAACAGACATAGGTCCAGTAATGATATGCCATATATTTTAGTTCATGCCACAGGTTAAAATTTTTAGACCCTTTAATACTTATGTAGTAGCATTTAAGAAAAAATTCTAAACTGTCCACACACTGAGATATAAGCATTGAGCTCTGAAGGTTTTTTGAGGAACAAGAAAGAAAACAGGCCTTAGTTCTAATCACATGTTTGGGTCGTTTAGAAAAGTTTTGTTGCTATTTGAAGAAAGGCATCTGGAAGGATGAGGCAAAGATAATGTCTATAGTCGGAGCCTACATCATGTAGCTTTTATGTCCACACGCAACAAAAAGCGTCCTTGTCTGTTAGTCATTTATCAGCTTAAATGATTTGTGTTTGTTGGTCCTTGAGGGGAGAGAGGTGGCAGGGTGAGCAGGCAGCTGGTCAGCTTAAATAATGAGTAATAGCGGTCAGCAAACCGCTTTTTAAAGGATGAGTGAATGTCTTAAGAAGTCACTGTGCAGCACCAGGTTGGCTAGGTGTTTACTAAGGCCTAATAACCGTTTCATACTTGGCTCTGTAATGTTTTGTTGTGTGCTGCAACACTGCATATCCCCTGTATTATTATGGGTCTTTGGTAAAGGGTGGCCATTTCACCCTGTTTTTTTAACCCCTTCATTGGTGTGTTGCTCATGTTGTGAGAGATTGTTTTTGTAGTAATGGACCTTTGAAAATTTTTAAGTGAAGCAGAATACCATTTAAGTAAAAAGCTAACGAAGTAGCTGAAAATGTAACTACTTTGGAGAAACATACCATCCAAATGAATTAAAAAAAAAAATCTGTTAGCTTTAGGTCATTGCAGAGTAAGCTAAGACAGTGAATGCATTGATGTCCGAATCCATGAGTCTTCAGGCTATACATGTTAAAGCTAAAGTAGTAGAAGTGATGCAGTTCTATTGTGAGTTAGTTATGTGTAAAACTCTGCACATATTATTTATTTACTTGGCACAGAATTATTTATGTGCAGAGTACACTACATATTATTTAATTATGATGATCACCATTATTACCCTGACCCTTAAAGTTAGATTAAGTATTTAACAATATTAATATTCTAAGAACCTATAAATGTAGAATTATTATCACATGGTCTCAGGCTTGCAAGCTCATGAGTATCAGTACTCAGAAAGATTACGGTCAGTGTTAGGTGGCTAGTGGGCCTACTGTTATGACTTCATTTCCTGTATATCTGATTACAATGCCTATTAAATGTTATGTATATTTATTTACTTAAAGGTGGAAATTTACAATGTACACCTATGTGATTCATTTATTGCTATTTCTGACACCTGCTCACAGAATGAATTCATAATTATGTAATTAATATGTAATATGTAATGTAATAATGTAAGTAATATTACTTCATTCACTACTTAGTATTTAATATACACAAGCCATCAGCCATAACATAAAAATCACTGACAAGTGAATATCATTGATTATCTTCTTGTCACAATGGCATCTGTGTGGAAACAGGAAGTGTAAGAATCTGACACTTTCACAAGGGTTGCATTGATTGATGGCTTATGTCTAATTTTTTATGAATGGTTTGAGGAACGACAGCTCTCTGCAACGTTCTGCTGGGAAACTTTGGGTCCTGGCATTCACGTGGATGGTATTACCTAAACATTATTTCAGAACAAGTACATCACTTTATAGCAAAAGTACAGTGGTCAGTTTAAGCAGGAAATTTGTCCAGTTCAAGGCATTGACGGCCTTCAGGTTCCCCACACCTCAATCTAATTTAATATCTGTGGGACGAGCCGGACAATCCAATTTGATCCATGAAGGCCCAACCTCATCACTTACAAGACTTGGAGCCAGACACCACAGAACACCTTCAGGGGTTGTATGGAGTCTATGTCTCAGCAGCACAGAGCTGTTTTGTTGTGATATATATGGGAAAAACTACACATAATTATGCAGGTGGTTTTAATGTTATGGCAGATCGGTGTATAGATATAATTGTGTTGCCTGTAAGAAGTACAAATAATGAACTAATAATTATAGTAAAACTGTAAATACCTTTAACACAAAATATGTCTGATATAAATAACAAGGAATTTTAAAGCATTGCCCTAGATATACAGCACAAATTCACAGAAATGATCTTTTTTCTTCCAGCCTTGAGCCTCCATGTTGTAGACAGTAATAAACCCATTTCAGAACTGCTGTTTGTGGCTTTTTACCCGCATATTAGATTAAGATCTTATGTTGTATACAGATCAGATCTCTCTATCTAGAGCTGACTAAGACTGAACAGGAGCTATATGCTGACTTGCAGTGTTTAATGGGAACAAGGCAGCACATAACCGTAGAGAGAATGGTATGAGAAGGCGTGTATGTACTGAATGTACTGAATGGTTTGGTAATAATTTACTATAATTCAGCATAAATAAATAAAAAAATGTGTTGCTATTTTTTCCCCCTAAAATTTATATTTAGTAAGTTCAACCAACAGGATCATTTTTTTTCATTGAATGTATACCACTATACTACAGACTATACTAAAAATTTTAATTGAATATTTAGAAGATAGAAACTCTCTCCTTTACCAAAACTTTAAATATTAATTGGGCTCCACATAGGCATTATCAAAGACAACTCACCATAATCGTGGATTTTTCCTTCCTCCCATGATGAAGGCTCATTCGGACAGTGCTTCAGCGTCCACAGAAACAGATTGAGAAATAGCTGTTTCTATACTGAACAACTCATCACACTGTACTATTTGTTTACATTTGCTTACTTATACTACACTTATTATCCACTATGCATCTTACACATAACTTATAATGCTGTCTCCGACTACTGGATATTTCAGCCATAATCTATTCGTTATATTGTACAATATAAACATGCATATATGTACATATGTACACATACATCTCTATTTATCATACCTTCTGCACTTCCTGTACATAAGACATCCACTCCTCTGTATATATCACCCTGCACATAGCTGTATATCTTTATTCATCATTTATTGTAGATATGCCACTTATACACTTCTGGTTAGATGCTAATTGCATTTCATTAAATTTGTATATGTTCTTTGCACAATCACAATAATGCCTTATCTAATCTAATCTAATCTAATCTAATCTAATCTAATCTAATCTAATCATCTAATCAATCTAATCTAATCATTTATATTTCTCAGAAAGAAGAAAATTAGTGGTTAGTTTATGATAATATATACAGCATCTCACAAAAGTGGGAGGAGACCCGCACTCTAACCCCCGACCCCTTCAACCTCTGCAGCAATGCTGGCAGAATTTATACGTCTATTACCAAACCTCTGGATATGACGCTGACCACGTGCACTTAACTTCTTTGGTCCAACATGGCGAGGCCTTTTCTGAGTGGAAACCGTCCTGCTAAACCGCTGTATGGTCTTGGCCACTGTGCTGCAGCTCAGTTTCAGTGCCTTGGCAATCTTCTGTTAGCCTACGCCATCTTTATCTAGACTAACAATCCTTTTTTCAGATCCTCAGAGTTCTTTGCCATGAAGTGCCATGTTGAACTTCCAGTGACGAGTATGAGAAAGTAAGAGCAATAACACCAAATTTAACACACCTGCTCCCCATTCACACCTGAAACCTTGTAACACTAACAAGTCACATGACACCAGGGAGAGAAAATGGCTAATTGGGCCCAATTTGGACATTTTCACTTAGGGGTGTACTCACTTTTGTGGTCAGTGGTTTAGACATTAATGGCTGTGTGTTAAGTTATTTTGAGGGGACAGCAAATTTACACCGTTATACAAGCTGTACACTCACTACTTTATATTGTAGCAATGTGTCATTTCTTCAGTGTTGTCACATAAAAAGATATAGAAAAATATTTACAAAAATGTGAGAGGTGTACTTACTTCTGTGAGATACTGTACATCATATATATATATATATATACGTATATATATATATATATATATATATATATATATATATATATATATATATATATATATATATATATAGCTTAAATACATTAAATACATAAGCCAATTATTATTATATATATAAATACATTTTTTTTCTTTATTTATTCATGTATTCATTTTTACAAATTTTCACATTAGTGTAATATTGGTGAACAGTAGCAAATTATACAAACTCAGGTGCTGATGTGGAAACACACTCACTCACACACACGAAACACAAGTGTGCACAAAAAGCATTGCCTTCTTTTCTTTCATTGATCAGAAGTCTCATGAACTAAAACATTGACTCGTTTGATGTGTACAGTGTTACAGTGTGACGTTACAAGCAGAATAAAGCAGGTGATAAAACAGGTGGTGACTTGTGTAGTACACAAATATGCTGTGATTTGGACAGAGCACTCGATCTGGGAAGTCTCTTGCGGTTTGGCTGAGCACTGGGACAGAAAGCTTTATGTTCTTCTGCAACACAAGTTAATACTCTATACTGCTTTTACTTTAGTTCACTAAAAAAACGTCCTGATTAGCAGTGGAGTGCTTAGTTTTACCAGGGGGCCACGATTTAACTGGCAACTATCAGTCTGTGACAGGTTATAATGGAAACAGACAAGAAAGAGAAAATATACTGCAGGTATAAGGCATATACATTAACTCTAGATAAAATATATATCTATATCTGCACTATATAGAGCTTTAACATTCTTATTGTTGTTATAGGTGTTAATGTTCTTATATTCATGATTTTTTTTTTGCGTTAACAAGCATGATTGGATAAATACAGCACATGAATGCTTTAAATAAAGGCTTGTCTCTTGAATAGTTGCTAAGCATCTAGGCATAATATTCTAACACTGCAGGTTTCACACTGTACACATTTGGCACTACAAAGTGAATTTAACTTAACAAAAGCGGTTCCAGCCCTTCTTTGGAGCAAGGTTTTTTAACGTTGACTAAAACGCGTCGGTTTTGAAGGTCAGTAACCTGGGGTTAAGTTTGAAAAGTCCTCAAGTCTTTTGGAAAATTCATTAACACACTGACACCATACAATAATTCCACTTGTATAACCCAACAGTAACTTCTGTAAGTGACTTGTATCTTGTATTTCATCTACATTGATAAGTATATGCCATAATTTTGCCATAATGTACTGTACCCCATAACTTACTATTTTAGATAATGATGGTGTTTCTGTTTCCTAAAGAAAATACTTTGATAGATTTCCTTCTGTACTGTATTTGTGAAATGTAAAGTGACCTTGAGCTACGGAAAGGCGCTATATAAATAAAACTTCTTCTTCTTCTTCTTTAGATTTATTAAACCTACTGACTTTTTATGCGTGCAGAAATCCTGTTTGAATTATTGACTAATCTGCTATGTTAATCTGATGCTACTGTTATGTTCTCAAATCCTTTGCATATATGAGTGCAAAGCTAACTGTAAACTACACGCTGTTCCAAAACTCTCTAGACACAGGAGAATATGTTGACCATGGATATATATGTGGACGTCCATTTCTTGGCTGGTCCTTAACACTTCAATTCTTTTTAACTTTGTTTGCGAGATTGGCATCAGTGTTGTGTGTTAAGTGTTAAGCTTGCCACGTTTCCTGCAAAAACAAAAAAAGCTTTCTGATCCAGCCATAAGAATGATTTCAATATGTTCATCTTTTGTCAAAATGTTAATTTCTCCTATGTATTTAGACTTTTTTGGGACACACTGTTTAGTCACTGTGTCATTAAGAATTGTTCAGAATCAACACTTACATATCTTTTTTTCTTGAAAGCCTGCATACCTCAAGTTATGCTGCTGAACTGATAGATTTGCACAGTACATCTGTAAGATAAGGGGCATTGACTTGAACCTTGGATCTCTTAAAAACATGGTACATTCAGCTCAAGGATTTGAAACGGAAACTCTGCATCAGTGACTTTAAGCAGAATATTCATCCATATCTGTATATTATGTAAATCAGGAGCAGCAGTTATTGCATGTGACCGCAAAATAAATAAATATAAATATTAAATAAAACGTATTAAATTAGAAAAGAACTCAAAATAGAAATGGTCTCTTTTTAAGTCATATATGACATATATGCTGGTCTGGAAGAGGAGGAAATCGAGAAATTGATAAAGGAATGGCTTTACACAGAAAAATAATTTGGTTCAATTTAAATGAGTCTAATTAATGAAACTATTAAAACAAGCTAAATGATTACATTACTCTCCACTGAAATAGTTAGATGAATGCTACAGCAAACCTTTTGCTGTAGAGTGGCAAATAAGTGCACTTGTGCTAAACCTTTTTACGGAGTAGAAGCTACATTAAAAGAAACATGAATTACAAAATAACTTCTAATAACTATTCATCAATTTCAGTGCAATACAGACGCTTGTTCTCTACTCTGCTCATTACACAATACTCAGGGACAAAACACTTAAATACACTTTTGGCTGGAATTGTACATTATATGAAGTGACAAATGATGATATATTGTTTTAACACTGAACACCATTTGTTTAGACTAGCCTACAGCTGACAATGAAACCTTTTATTTTATTGTCAGTGTAAAAAAAAATGACTAATAGGCTTTCTTGTAAAATAGTATTGTAAAAAAGATTACAGAAATTCTTATAAATTATAGTTGACACTTTAACAGCCTGTTATAAGCAATGTGATTAGAAGCAAATCAGTGTAAAAATACCCAAATCTTTCCATTCCCTAAGACCCTCATGCTATAATGCTGACTGATTTTAGCACATATCTGATGTACGTGGAAGTGACCCACGAGTGACATTAGTGCTAACACTGCACAAATCTGTCCATCATGTGTACAAAATGAATTAACCTGAAATGCAAGCCTTGATTTCTTGGAGTTTTACTGCAGCAAAAGGTAATTTGAGGCCAAATGCGTAGCTTTTGCTGTGTTGTAGATAGTACTGTTGTTTGTGTGTAAAATTGCCAAGAGAGATCTGCATGTGGACATTTGATACCCATACTGTAGTTGTGTATCAGATATGAATGCAATCTTAGATCAGACATGACAGTGGTTCAAATTACGTAAAAAACAAACAAACAAACAAACAAACAAAAAAACAACCTGAAAAACAGTCACAATTATATCTAGGCAAAAATCTGCATTTTTTCCACTTCAGCCATAGCCATCAAATCTAATAATTGCGAATTTGGTAGAGCTAAATGGGTTTTGATAATGATTTGCCTTTTTAAAAGGTACAAAAGCTACCTAAAACAGACATAAAGACTCAATTTGCATCCCTTAATTATGATGAAAGATAACAAATCTGTCTTAAATGAGTATCTGAAGCCAATCCAAAGCCTCATAACAGCTCAATTAATACAATTAATTGAGTCAGTCAAACCATGTCATTGGTTTTTGTGACCTGCATTAATGAAGAATAGACATTGTGTGTGTGTGTGTGTGTGTGTGTGTGTGTGTGTGTGTGTGTGTGTGTGTGTGTGTGTGTGTGTGTGTGTGTGTGTGTGTGTGTGTGTGTGTGTGTGTGAGGAATGACAAAGTTCTTCTTGTCATAACACTTCGTCCTTTTTTATCTCCCTATGTTGCAGGTCTTGGGCTGTTGTGTAGGCTGGACTGGACACCTGTGTATTTAATTGTCCAGAAGAAAGTGGGGCAAAGTCCTCTATACCTCCACCTGTCCCTGAGTGAGATGAGTCCTTAGCTGCTGTGCTGCATTCACAATCTTCCGTTGATGACCCAACAGGTTCACTCCCAAATCCTGCACATCTCTGAAACACACATAGAAAAAGAAAAATTTATTCAATTATATGTACTGTATATCATATGCGGTACAGGTATACATAATTTATTCAGTACATAAACAGTAAGTTCACACAATGAAAAATATAAGCTTTTATTGACATACACGCACACACGCACGCACGCACGCACGCACGCAAGCACGCACACACACACACACACACACACACACACACACACACACACACACACACACACACACACACACACACACACACACACACACACACACACACACCACAATGCCAGTATCACTGCTGTGCAGAGAATGAACCAACATCCAAATAATATCCGTTCCCTGGTGGTCCTGTGGTATCTGATGAAATGACCAATAAGTAAGAAGACACACAAGATATGTGTATATGCATGAAAAATCATTAACATGGTATTAACATTTGATTGGTCTTCTATATCTTGTTGTTATCTAAAAAAAAAGCATAATTGCCCACACACCTCCTGGCTTGAATTTTGAACTGCAAATTGCTATTATGACGTGAAAATGAAAACTGAATAAAGCAAACTAATAGTTGTTTTCTTTTTCGGTTCAAACTGAGCAATGTTAATAATACTGGTCCCCAACACTGAGTCTCTGAGTTTATTGTTTCAACAATAAATCGCTCAGCTATAGAATTTGAGATGCGCTCCTTTTAATAAAATTAAACTGTATGTGGAAAATCCCATAACAGCAAGAGATGACATAAATTTGGACATTGCGTACTATTTATGAAAGGAAAGCAGACTGTATTCTTTACTCTGCAAAAAAATATCAAGGGTGATCTGATGAAACATCTTAAACATAGAACTCAGAGTTCATTGTTAGCATAGTTAACAACAAATGTGCAGAAATCACAAGGTAGGTGAGAAAAAAGCCTACGGTAAGTGGTAACAGCCATTAACCAGTATACTCTTCTTGAAAATGACTATTGGTCTTTAACAATAATGGATTCTAAGGCCCCTGCCTACTCTACAGTCCCTATGTACTCTATTGGGTAAATAATAAAGCTATCTAATCAACTCACAAATGTTTAAAAAAGACTTGTAGCTTATGCACATCAACATGCTGTAACTAGGGAATCATAAACAGCTAAGTAAAATATACCATGGCATAAATGTATTAATATGGATAAAATAATAATTATATGATATTGATGAGTCCATTCAATAGCCATTCTCTGACACGAGTGAATCATTGATCTTGGGCACAAATGACAAATGGTTCAGCTTCGGTGTTCTCAGATGATGTAACTCTGTTCACAGCATGTCTAGTATCTGAAAATCCTAATGACAGGACCTTTAGCCAATCATCCAACGGACTCGTTAAATGAGTGGTGGCACATTCTTTAGCAATTAAACCTCAGTGTGTGAATCACATCAGTGTTATGAACGTCATTAAGGTCACAATAGATTTGTTGGATTCTGGAGGTATACATAGGAGTGAAACTGGCAGGCCAAAGAAGAAAGTTATCACAGCTTCTGACATATCTGATAAATGGTGGTGTAGACCTCCCTCTCTATTTCCATAAATGTCTTGTCTGTCAAAAATGTGCTATTGGTCACTCTGTAAAGTAGGTAGCCTGGAAGTCCTGTCTGCCTGGAGAGTCCTGTCCTGAGCTATTTGTGCACATATGGATTGTGTGCTTTCTCTTAGCAATTTACAAGTCTTCAGGTTGCATAAGAATGCTGCACTGCACATTTTAGTTTCTGTTTCTATAAGCTTTCTGAGTGTAAAAGCTCAGTTAATAGTTTGGGAACAATCTAGCTCACCTCTGAAATGTTTTCGGTGCTTGTTTTTTTTTTTAGATTCAAAATATTTTTCTTTGGCAGTTTGCAATACCTGTCATTATGCCATCGTATGTGTGCCTAGAAATTGCTAAAAACGTTGGTTAATGATGAGTGACGAAAGGCCTTTACAGAATCTAGCAACTGCTTTGATTTTGATACATTAAAAACAGCCTAGATAGCTGGAATCAGAACCAGATTGGTATTCATAGTAGGTGTTGAAAGGTTAATTACTTTTACCAGTAACTAATGACATTACTATATTAGGCTATTTTATTAGCACAGAGAAATACACTAAACGACAAAAAATAATACACCAAACTGCACTTTGTTTCACTCAACAACCAAAGAGAGACCACTAATTAGAGTTCAAGCTTCAATACATTCTTAGACTACACTCTTAAAAAAAGCATAAATAAACATATCAGTGCAGGAAATGTGTGTCGTACAACTGGGTATTATGTTGCACTATTTACCGATGAGCTACTGTAATTCTTATAATGCATTGCCATCCTGGTGGCTGATTGTGGAACTGAGGCTGCTCATTGAGAAAGCTCATGTCTATCAACAAGGGCCTTATTGTAACAACATAAAACAAGTCTGTCTTAGATGGGATTAGATGGGACTCTAACCTGGGATTAGTGGGATTAGGTTAATCTGTTAACTGTCTTAATCTGGTAATTAAATACAGAGCAATGACTATGACGTATGATTATGTATACTAAGTGTACTTACTCCATAGTAAGCAAGCTCACTCTTTCAAGGCTGTTTAGTTGTGCTCTCTCGAACTCATCCTTGTAGCGGTCCATCCTCAGGGCACTCAACCACTCACTGACTGTCGTCACCGTTGACAGATCTGTGGAGGTGGGGCTAAGCAGGGGTTGGGTGGGGCTTAAAAAGAACATGTTAAAGAGGGGTATAACGCGATAGAAAGCATTATACAGAATGAATCCGAGTAACGTGTTGTCTGAAGATTACATATAATACAGTCGCTCTTTCAAATATTTACATTGCATTTAAAAATTTCACACTATTTTATCAGGAGTATGTTATTATTATAATAAGCAGTAACTTTAAAGTGGGTTGCAAACATCCGATTTTGTCGTTATCATGGTGAAGCCCTAGGCTGAATGTGTTTTGGAATTCTGGGCGGAAAGCTGACACAGTTCATTGTCAAGGACACATAAAAGCCACTAAAGGACATATCCTGATGACAGATGTAGTTAGTAGTGCTTGTCGTACCGAGCATGCTCAGCCTTCAGGGATGCAGGGTGACGTATGAGACGGTCCAGAGATGACAGGATAGAGTCGAACCTGGGACGGTCCTGTCTGTCAGCCTGCCAACACTGCAGCATCAGAGCATGTAGAACAGGAGGGCAACTGTTAGGAGCAGGAAGACGATACTGATCAGCTACTGCCTTCATTACCTAGAGACAGAGAAACAGGGCAAAAAATTAAATAATGTGTAGGCTAGTGACAGCTGTCAGTTGTCAATGTCATTGTATAATTTCAGTGATTCTGAAGGATGACCCAAATGTTGCTATTGAGTTCATCTCATTTTAGATTTGATTGGATTAGATAAGATTAATTCAGTTAGCATCTAACCAGAAATACAAAATAACAAGTAGTGGTCAGCCACATGCACAATAATTTATGTCAATTATTTATGCAGAGAAGGCATTCAACAAAAATCTAAACTTCCATCCACAATTGTTATAAAAATAGATGCACATGCCACATGAATAATGTCGCTTCAGTTGCATGGCTGGAGGACTTTGGTGACATTACACATCTCAGTATGCACTCCACACACACACACACACACACACACACAATGATTTTTTGAAACAGACTGAATCATATCACAGCTCCATCATCAGAATGCTATAGGCATGCACAGATTTATTCCTCATTGCACATAACAGACTTCATTAGAGGTGGAAAAATTGGAGGTTGCTTATTGTGTCTTGAGCTGCACTACATAGTCAATTATTTGAATAAACAAGCTCCCATAAAATTTAGAGGCCATGTTTTTGGCTATACTCAAGTTTATTAACCCATTGCAGCATTTACAGCATTTTGGCAGCATTTTGGCAGACGCTCTTATCCAGAGCGATTTTACATTATCTCATTTTTATACAGCTAAGCAATTGAGAGTTAAGGGCCTTGCTCAGGGGCCCAACAATGGCAGCCCTGGGATCGAACTCACAACCTTCCGATTGGTAGCTCAACACCTTAACCACTAGGCTACCAAAGGCCCTACGGTGTGCCCCATTGTGCTTTATCAAATTGGTGATCATGAATTTAGAACACAAAAGTATGATTTGTACACCTACCAAGTCTACCAAAGTTCTATTGATAATATGCAATCTGCCCAACAATAATAATTCCTAATCGATTTAGGGATCTCGCCCCCTATTGCAGGTTTTTCTCCTACATGACCTACCCAACAAAAAGTGGTACAGCTCCCACATACTTTGACACACAGGGGTGAGCCTGGTCTCATTGGAAAGAAGAGATTCTCTAGTTTCAGAGTGTCAAGTGTCAAGCGATTGATTCTAGGCATTACTGGCACAAAGTTACAGAGGCTCGAATGGAAGGTTTTCATTTCCGCCTGAGTTGTTTACCTGATAAACCGATTATTCTTATTTCCCTGGAACATGTTAGGGACCAAATAACAACTGAGGGTCATAGCCACATGTCTTGGCTTTCACCAAAAAAAATTCAAGTCAAAAGACCCAAAAATGGCTTCAATAAAACTATTTTTCTACGGATATGTCCTTCCGGTCATGTGTTTCTTGTGTACTTGTTTACTGTATAACTTTGAATTAAAAGACTGCATGCTCAGTTTAAAAGGCCTAAAACACACAGAGCCTCTCTGTGTACAAGTCTGCTGTGAAAAAAGGCCTGTAACCTGACACCCTGAGCTGTGAGAGCGTGAAAAAATCGAGGATTGCGCAATAAATCCATTGCGCACCTTTTTCACGCAGCATCAGGGCTCGGAGACGTGGCATGTTGCATACCGTTGGAATCGTCTCCTTATTGGCTAAAGAGCTGTAGAGGTCCATTGCTATTGGAAGGAGTAATTGTCAGTCAAAGGCGGGTTCCTAAAAAATGATGTCATGACATCATTGGCTTCTCAGCCGTCTATCTCTGCAATACAAGCGCCGATTGGCTCAAGTGAGGGGGCTTGTTTGATTCGTTAGGCCCTGCTTTATAAATATGACACATCAGTGTAATTTTTGAATCCCCCAATGAGAAGTTAGAGCCGAAAAACAAGATGGTAGCGCACTACTGTTTCCAGTTTTCGGAACACAAACGGAATATTTGCGAGGCGACCAAAGCGTTTTGGATTAAAAGGCTTACAGATTCCAGTTCCTTGGACCTTTGGGGATTTTTGTGGAATATTTGTTTTGGAAAATATTACCCCAGTGAAGAAAGGGAAGCGTCTAAAGGTAAGGGAAAAACTGGTCTAGCGCCACCTAGGTCAGTTTACTCCAAAATTGATTTCAAATAGTATGACGTCTGAATCATATTATGCTTTGTGTGTGGGCTTAAGAAAATCGCGAGAGTATAAACTTTACTAGAAACCTAAGTTTTTTCGTGTTTTTAGAGGATTTAATGCTTTAAAGCTGCAATGAAGTTTGTTTCTGGGTCATCCCCTAGTGGTCATTTTTACTTCGATCCCTAAGAGGTTCACAAGACCATGAATAATTATTATCAGTTAGCTTTGTCCTTCAGCAAAGATCTAGAAGGCCTTGACACAAACACAAACACAAACATACAGAACTTCCTTACTTCCTGGTTGCTCATATCCCAGTAAGGCCGTTCTCCATATGACATCACCTCCCACATGAGGATCCCAAAGCTCCAGACATCACTCGCTGAGCTAAACTTACGATGCTGGAAAGCCTCAGGAGCTGTCCATCTTATAGGTATTTTACAACCCTGAAAAAGACCAAATGCAAATTTTCCAGTTCGGGGAAGATAAGCTGTGCCAAATATTTTTATTATTATTTTTTGAACATTTGAAAAGATTCTGGTAAATATGATAGTGACTCGTGTCAAATAACGGTTTTTAAGTTTCAGAATAAATGTTAAATCTAAATGTAAAAGTAAAATGATAGCCAGACAGCCTAAATGTTAAACAGAAATATTAAAAGTAATTGCTAAATCAAAATTTACATTTATAATATACGGTTGATAAATGTTAAATATAAATGTCAATAGATCCTACAGGTCCTACATTTCTACTTCAGTAATTTTACAACAGACACTAATTTTAGGATTTATTGATTGTAATGTACTTTCCCAAATCAGCATCCTGAAATCAGAAATGGTTCTGTACATTGTAGATAGGTCTAAAACATCAGTGTTTAAATTTTCCCTTTAACATTGCATATAATCACAGAAACTGATTTCTCTGTGAATAATTTTAAATTATTAGCTTTAAAACAAAATCTTGGCTGACTGGCTACTGTTATTAAATCAGCTCAAATTCTGTTTTTTGTCAGTGACCCACACTTAGAGAGTGCATTGCAATTAACATATGAACAAACAATTTAACCTTTATTTACTTTTACACTTTGGATTTATATTTGCCATTTATATTTATTTATAGCGTATACATTCAACCTTAGGGTTACAGTAGAAGTCTTTTTAAAACAAACCAAACCACTAGAGCCACTACTGACCCTATATATAAATATTTTTTATATATATATATGTTATTTATTTATATTTATAGCAAAATGACTCGGTTTAGTTTCTAAGAACACACCAGCGATGCAGTGTAGGTGGGCATATTGTGGTCCAGGTCCTTCATGAGCCGTGACAGACCAAAATCTGAGACCTTACAAACCAGGTTTGAGTTCACCAGAATGTTACGAGCTGCGAGGTCACGATGCACAAAGTTCCTTTCAGAAAGGTAACACATTCCCGCTCCGATGCCTCTCACCATACCCACCAGCTGCAACACACTGAACTGGTCTTCATTTTCCTGGCACATGGAAGAAAGAGAAATAACTAACAAAGATATCACAAGATAACTTTTCGATTGCAAGGAAAATCCGATGTAAAAAGCAGAATCACAAGTTGTTTCCCAGAAGTAACCTTGTCTCGGTTACAGCAGAATCTACCAAGATTTATGATATAGTTTTACTTCGCACTCACCCTGAGGAAGGCATCCAAAGGGCCGTTCTCCATATACTCCATAATGATTCGCTCAGGAGGAGTGTGTGTGATCACACCCTCGAGCTTCAGCACATTGGGGTGATCAAACTGACCCAGGATCCCAGCCTCGCTGAGGAACACTCCTCTCTCACGGTCTGTCACTCCCCATCGCAGAGTCTTCACCACTACCATCACTTCTCTACGACCCAGAGGTCTGTACCTGCCCCTGGACACCTCTCCGAATTGAGCTGAAGTGAGAGAGAGAGACAAAACAGGAAGAAAGAATGAGGTGGAAACTACAATATAATACAATATACAGCAAAAAAAAAAAAAAAAGCTACATATAATATATGTATAATATATATAAATACATGGGATTAGCAATATAATTAAATCTCATATCTATAGAATAATTGCCGATATAAACATGCATGGTATCTGACTCTCTTCTAATGGCTCTTGCACCACATTTGAATTCATGATGTCCTTCTGCTAAAATCTTCCACATTTCCATTTTATTCCTTGTTCCATTCTTGGCATTAATATTCACTCCCTCTTCCTATTATCACTGGACTTGTCCTCAGCAGGCCTGCTAGTTATCTGTAGCAGCTTCACATTTCCATTTTCCTACATAATCAACAATATGTGTCAATGTTAGTCTCTGTCAGAGCAAACCCAATTACACACCAACTCTTCTCTTCTCTTTCTTTCTCACAGACATCTCTGCAGAGTAAGGATATTTTTGGACAATGCATGTACTTCACATGTTTCTGTAAATTAATGGTGAACTTTTCTGCTCACCTATTCTAATTACACTTTCATTCCTAGTTATTTTTCACTGCAATTAAGCCAATAAAACAGCTCTGCGGTGCCTAAGAAACGCTAGAAAGCTCACCAAAATAAGCCAACAAAATAATAGACACTTCAATCATTTTTGGCTTTCTATAAAGACTGTTCAATTCAATAACAGAAATTTTGAAATATTTCAATGTTTCTCTAAAGGTGAACTGTGATTTCACTTCACTTTCCAAATGCAAATGGTGACCTTTTCTGTTTGCTGATCCTAATTACACTCTTAATTATAATTATTTTTGACTGTTCTTTCTCTGCAGCTGAGTCATTGAAACAGCTCTGTAATGCTCCTTAAAAGCTTAAGAAATAATAACAATTGCAACAATTTAAAGATTGTTCGATTTAATGTCAAAAATAAAAAAATAATTATTAATGCATGAAATTCTATTAATGCATGCAAACTTGAATCTTTTTCCCAATACTGATATTAGACACTTTACACATGGATTACTTTTTGATTTTTTTTAAACCATAACACAAACATGACTCAAATCTGTAATGCAGCACCGATCATCATCCACCAACCTCATCTGTCTACTCACCAGCACCAATGACTTCCTCAATCTTTAGGTGTGCAGGGTCAATTTCTCTGGCAAATTCTTTGACTGCCTCACTTGGATCCTCATAAGTAGAAGGATCCACATAATACTTTACCCCAGCTAAAGAAAGCACAGAACGCATGTTAATTTTCTCAATACCCCAAGTAGCAGCTCGTAATGTAACCTCTGGGGCACAAAACAAAATCAGCACAAGCATCCTACAGACTGCAGGAAACCCTTTGAGAAAGCACTCTCATCCTTAGATTAGCAAACACCTGCCAACCAGTCAAACATGACAAATTACAGTGCAGCTGGAGAATTATTTACCAACTCGGAACATCGAATTAGAAAACATAGCGCTGTATTTTTTTGTTGATATGTTAATAAATTTTGAAAAAAATCTGCATTTTTAAAATAACATTATGAGCTCACAACCTGAGCAGAATAAAAAAAACAAAACAAAAAAGTCAAATACAGATGCTGTAAAAAACACAACAGTGGTGTTCGTGATCTTGAGGGAAATGGGAAAGAAAAAAATGCTTTCTATGAAGTATACTTTATTAGAGCTTGAGGAGAAAAAAGCACTATAGTCATATTAGTGCTGTTCACACACATGCGGCACACACACACATGCTCACCTCTGTTGCTAATATATCTCTGAAGTCTGTCACTGTAATGGCTCTCTCTCCTTTTACTGTTGAAGTAAGAACAAAATGAGACTTTCTTCAACATATCCTCGTTATTTTCTTTTTTAGACGTATTTCTTCATGTCACTATTCAGTTTATTCAGGATTACAAGTGATAAGTGTGACTAGATCTCTGTCTAGGCAGCTCATACAGTATATAAAGCTAACATTAGAGCCGATTAAAGATTCGAATACACTTACGTCCTAAAGACAAACACAATGATGACTGCTGCCACAACTAACAGGAATGCAGCTCCGCCCATCACAGACCCCACCAGAAGAGGCAGGCGGCTCTGAATTTGCCTCGACCGCTCTTCTATAGTGACGAATACAGCAATCAACACAATTTCTTTCCTTTCTCTTATTCAATGTATACAATACTCTCTCTCTCTCTCTCTCTCTCTCTCTCTCTCTCTCTCTCTCTCTCTCTATATATATATATATATATATATATATATATATATATATATATATATATATATATATATATATAATCTCCCTTTTCATTTTATCACCCATTACAACATTTACACTGCACTGTCAATTAATTATTATTTTTTAATATATACAACATGTCTGTCCTTTGGATGTCACTGGCATGAAATATGAAAAGTGCAAGAGTATATAATCTGTACCCATAGCCAGAGTGCTGAAGTAAACTGAATTGCTGTAAGGGCCATATCCTCTCTCATTGCGGGCTCGAATCTGGAAGGCGTAAATGGAGCCTGGGGTCAGAGAATCTACGGTCACTGTGTTGGTCTCAGTGAACACACTGGTTGCACTGCTTTCATCAAAGCTCTGCAAAGGGAAAGAAATGAATTCAACAATTTAGCACTAAATATGTGTCTCATTCACTCATCAAAAGAATGAAACGTTTTAAAAATAAAAATTTTTGGTGAATCCTAATGCATAGTTATATTTTATATCTTGTAAACATAATCTAAAGAAAAAAAGGAATTTTGGCAAGTTTGGACATCCTGTGTAGTACTCAAGACTTGGCAGCTTTCACAGCGTGCAGCGTTTTGCTAGCCTGCTAGGGGTCTCTCCTGTTTTAAGAATTTTAACACACTCCTCATGGCAGAATTCTTCTAGTTCTGAAATTTTCTTGGGCTGTTTTGCATCAGTAAACTTTGCTTTTGATCACTCTTCCATGTAGCAGCAAGTAACACACACAGCAGAGCAGAATGGTGCACCAGCACTCCTGTGTCAACTAAACCATCCTGTAGGTCCTTTCCTGTCATATTTGCTTTGACTGTTTGCTGAGTACACAGGCACTTCCACCTGAGTGTTTACTTAGTCTTCCAGATCTTGCCTCGACTTCCACGGTTCCCCTTAATATCAAAATGAGATTTTCTACAGTGAAGTAGGAAGCATGTTTTTCTAGACTTAGTTTGGCTTGTAAGCATCAATTAGCTTGATTTTTCAAAGCAAATCCTTAGTCAACTACTAAGAGTTGTCCAAGGTTGCTGAGTACAAGTACAAGTACAAGGTTTGAAGAGTCAAAGAATTAATTACACACTAACTCCTAATATCTTGACCTGCCAAACCAGTCCTAACAAGCCAATTAAGACTTCATTACGTTCATTATATTCAGAGATTGGAAGGGCATCTATTTCCCCCTATTTTATATTTTTGCTTTTAGATTAGCAGAAAAACGTTTTCTTAAAATAATAGTTTGCTTCAGCTTATGTTTAAAAAAACACCACATAATAGTGGATAAAAGCATCCAGAATGTTGTATATAAGGATTTCAAGGATATTAAAATTAAAATCAATATCTATCTATATATAGGTGAAGACATGGGAAAAGCTACACCTGGCCAAACAGTCCAAAAACACATTTAATTTATATTGAAATCAATTCGATATCATAACAAACAGGAGTGGCAGAAAATATATATATATATATATAATTCTCATTAATATGTTCACATCCCTCCTCCTTCACTTTATTTTATGACATTAATTAAAAAACATGCCCCGGAGTCATTCATGACCTACGAAAAGCATATTGAAATAACTCCATATATGTCATGACAATGTGTAGATGCAGATGTAGAGTAGATGTAGTTAGACCTTGTCATAATATCTAAGCTGATACTCCAGGATGTCTCCGTTGGGCCGGTCAGGCTGAGGCCAGGACAGAGTAATAGACTCTGAAGCACTGTTGAGCTGATGCAGCATGGGAACCTCAGAAGGTACTTAAAGAGAGGCACACAGTGATTAAGACTGCTATTATAACTGTAACCACATGGGGGCATGAACAAATATCATAGTCAAATACTGTATGAAAACACTGTTTTGCTGTAGTGTACATTTTTTGTTATTTAATGGGCTTGGGATGACTTTAAAAATGAAGTAATTAATGTTTAGTTTAAGATGAAATCCCTAACAAGATGGATGTGGAGAGCAGGTTAGGAACCAAATCTGATGTTTGCCATTGTTCAGTTTAACAGTTAAAAAGAAACAATGAAAGACTCTTCTGACCCTAATGTCTCATTACTCATCCGATCATTACCTCGACTCTCAAGCAATCATGTACAAGAGCAAGCACAATCTACATTGAGAACTGGTACAGACCACTTGACATTTAAATAAGTGTTACATCATATCAATTTAGGACTCTGAACAGAATAAACGTGTAGGTGGGTGCAGACTAAAGCTTTGTACTAAAACTGGGAGATGAGGAAAAGACAGAGTGAGAGAGTGAGAGAGTGAGAGAGAGAGGCAGCGAATCTTTTCACGATTTCATCTGGAGGGGGGCCTGAACTGCGCTCTTCATCCCCAAAGTTTCTGTGACCTGCCATAACGATTAACCTCTTCTTCTTTCTGCTTTCTTGAGCATTATTTGAGCTGACAGGATATCGTGACCTAAAATCACCACAGTCCAAATCCAAGGAGGAATAACGATGAGACAGTACGAGTGGAGGAGTCTCCAGGCAAAAGTATACTAATTAAAAAAAATAACAGACATTGATATATAGAATAAGCATTTGTTTGTTATACAGTAGAAACACACAGCACATGCAAGATATGGACATGATTACTGACTATTTTTAACAAAAAGAGATAAAGAAGAAATGGTTTAAAAAGATTAATAGAAGAATAACTTGACAATATGACAGACAGAAACATGCTCACATTAAATCTATGCCTTCTGTCATTGGTCTCTTGCCTGGAGGGGTAGTTGGAGCACAGCCCCACCAAATATATCAGCTGTTCAACAAATGTTAATCTTTCTAACCTTGTCCTCGTTCACAACGCCACACATCTTACAATTTTGTCAGGGATCACACTTCCCTATTATCAGAGAGGAACAACAGACAGGACAGTTCTTAGGGTTGACTGGGGTTGTTCATGGGGTTAACTGGACTAGCTTAAAAATACTAGCTGAGGTATTGTTTTATAGCTATATGCTAACTACATGTAATAAATTGGCACAAAGGCTTTGTACATTCAGACAGAGAACATGTCTATGATGTGCAGAACTATTTTGTTTGTTATATATACTGTGCTGAAAAGATAGGGTGGATCATGTCTGCATGCCTGACGATGTCACGGACCTTGTTATAATTTTCTTCACAAAAACCCTTTATGAAGAAAATTATAACAAGGTCCGTGACGTCGCCCAGTATGGCGCAACCGGGGCCCCACCCTGGAGCCAGGCCCGGGGTTGGGGCTCGCATGCGAGCGCCTAGTGGGTCTTACTCCACGGGGCCCGGCCGGGCTCAGCCCGAAGGAGCGACGTGGGGCCGATCTCCTGTGGGCCCACCACCTGCAGGAGAAACCGTAAGGGGCTGGTGCAATGTGGATTGGGTGGCAGTCGAAGGCGGGAGCCTCGGCGACCAAATCTCCGGACACGGAATCTGACTCTAGGGACATGGAATGTCACCTCGCTGGGGGGGAAGGAGCCTGAGCTGGTGCGGGAGGTTGAGCGATACCGACTAGAGATAGTTGGGCTCGCCTCCACGCACAGCTTGGGCTCTGGAACCCAACTCCTCGAGAGAGGCTGGACTCTCTACTACTCTGGAGTTGCCCGCGGTGAGAGGCGGCGGGCTGGTGTGGGCTTGCTCATAGCCCCCCAGCTCAGCAGCCATGTGTTGGAGTTCACCCCGGTGAACAAGAGGGTCGTTTCCCTGCGCCTTCGGGTCGGGGAGAGGTCTCTCACTGTTATTTGTGCTTATGGGCCAAATGGCAGTGTAGAGTACCCGACCTTCTTGGCGTCTCTGGGAGCGGTGCTAGAAAGTGCCCCGACTGGCGACTCCGTCGTTCTACTGGGGGACTTCAACGCTCACGTGGGCAGCGACAGTGACACCTGGAGGGGCGTGATTGGGAGGAACGCCCCCCCCCCCCCGAACTGAACCCGAGTGGTGTTCTGTTATTGGACTTCTGTGCTAGTCACAGTTTGTCCATAACAAACACCATGTTCAAGCATAAGGGTGTCCATCAGTACACATGGCACCAGGACACCCTAGGTCGGAAGTCGATGATCGACTTTGTGGTTGTTTCATCTGACCTCCGGCCGTATGTCTTGGACACTCGGGTAAAGAGAGGGGCGGAGCTGTCAACTGATCACCACCTGGTGGTGAGTTGGGTCCGATGGCAGGGGAGGAAGTTGGACAGACTTGGCAGACCCAAACGTACTGTGAGGGTCCGTTGGGAACGTTTGGCAGAGTCTCCTGTCAGAGAGATCTTCAACTATCACCTCCGGCAGAGCTTCAACCGGATCCCGAGGGAGGTTGGAGACATTGAGTCCGAGTGGACCATGTTCTCCACCTCCATTGTTGATGCAGCCGCATGGAGCTGTGGCCGTAAGGTCTCCGGTGCCTGTCGTGGCGGCAATCCCCGAACCCGGTGGTGGACCCCGGAAGTAAGGGATGCTGTCAAGCTGAAGAAGGAGTCCTATCGAGCCTGGTTGGCTCGGGGGACTCCGGAGGCAGCTGAAAAAAGATAAATCTGTTACCGGAGGGCCAAGCGAGCTTCAGCCCGGGTGGTTGCAGAGGCAAAAACTCGGGTCTGGGAGGAGTTCGGTGAGGCCATGGAGAAGGACTATCGGTCCGGCGTCTCAGGAGGGGGAAGCAGTGCCCTGCTCAAACTGTTTACAGTGGCAGTGGGAATCTGCTGACTTTGACTGGTGACATCCTCGGACAGTGGAAGGAGTACTTCGAGGATCTCCTCAACCCCACCAACATGTCTTCCATTGAGGAAGCAGAGGCGGAGGGCTCGGTTGTGGACTCGTCGATCCCCCAAGCTGAGGTCACTGAGGTAGTTGAGAAGCTCCTCAGTGGCAAGGCATCGGGGGTGGATGAGATCCGCCCTGAGTACCTTAAGTCTCTGGATGTTGTGGGGCTGTCTTGGCTGACACGCCTCTGCAACATCGCGTGGCGGTTGGGGACAGTGCCTCTGGACTGGCAGACTGGGGTGGTGGTCCCTCTGTTTAATAAGGGGGACCGGAGGGTGTGTTCCAACTATAGGGGGATCACACTCCTCAGCCTCCCCGGAAAAGTCTATGCCAGGGTACTGGAGAGGAGAATTCGGCCGATAGTCGAACCTTGGATTTAGGAGGAACAATGCTGGTCGTGGAACACTGGACCATCTCTATACCCTCACCAGGTTGCTGGAGGGTTCATGGGAGTTTGCCCAACCAGTCCACATGTGTTTTGTGGATCTGGTGAAGGCATTTGACTGTGTCCCTCGTGATGGCCTGTGGGGGGGTGCTCTGGGAGTATAGGGTCCGGGGCCCTCTGTTAAGGGCTGTCCGGTCCCTATATGACCGGAGCAGGAGTTTGGTTCGTATTGCCGGCAGTAAGTCAGACTTGTCCCCGGTGCATGTTGGACTCCGGCAGGGCTGCCTTTGTCACCGGTCCTGTTCATTATTTATATGGACAGGATTTCTAGGCACAGTCGGGGGCCGGAAGGAGTCAGGTTTGGGGACCACAGGATTTCATCTCTGCTTTTTGCAGATGATGTTGTCCTGTTGGCTTCTTCAAATCAGGACCTTCAGCATGCACTGGGACGGTTTGCAGCCGAGTGTGAAGCGGCGGGGATGAGAATCAGCACCTCCAAGTCCGAGGCCATGGTTCTCAGCCGGAAAAGGGTGGCTTGCCCTCTTCAGGTTGGTGGAGAGTTCCTGCCTCAAGTGGAGGAGTTTAAGTATCTTGGGGTCCTGTTCACGAGTGAGGGAAGGATGGAGCGGGAGGTCGACAGGCGGATCGGTGTATCTTCCGCAGTGATGCGGTCGATATACCGATCTGTTGTGGTGAAGAAAGAGCTGAGCCGCAAGGCGAAGCTCTCTATTTACCAGTCGATCTACGTTCCTACCCTCACCTATGGCCATGAGCTTTGGGTCATGACCGAAAGCACAAGATACCGGATACAGGCGGCCGAAATGAGTTTCCTCCGCAGAGTGGCTGGGTGCACCCTTAGAGATAGGGTGAGGAGCTCAGTCACTCGGGAGGAGCTCAGAGTAGAGCCGCTGCTCCTCCACATTGAGAGGGGTCAGCTGAGGTGGCTCGGGCATCTGTTTCAGATGCCTCCTGGACGCCTCCCTGGGGAGGTGTTCCGGGCATGTCCAACCGGGAGGAGGCCCCGGGGAAGACCTAGGACACGCTGGAGGGACTATGTCTCTCGGCTGGCCTGGGAACGCCTCGGTATTTCCCCGGAAGAGCTGGAGGAAGTGTCTGGGGAGAGGGAAGTCTGGGCATCCCTGCTTAGACTGCTGCCCCCGCGACCCGGCCCTGGATAAGCGGTAGAAAATGGATGGTTGGATGTATGTCTGCACATTAGAAATGTATGTGCTCTATGGTGACCATGTTACCAAAGACTGAGGAAAAAGAAGAAATTTCCTTCCCAATGCACAATTTTCTTGGGCTAATAATTGGACCTGTTCACACTGTTGGAGGCAAATCTGCCATTCCTGTTTAATGATATCAGTTTTTGTGTGTGTGTCATGAGTGAAACACACTTGCTGTATCAAACACATGTTAACAGATGTGCATCTAAGACCTCTCAAAACATTAGACTGGATGCTGATGACGCTCCAGTGCAGTTTATTTGCTGGAGTAAAAATGGCTTGTTGTTTAAGGCTGTGTTGCTATGACTGTCAACTTGCCCCACCAAGATCTCTGGCCCCGAACCATTCCTGTAACTCAGTGTACACATAAAACTATATATGCAGCTACAGACACACAATCATTGATTACACCAATCAATTAAATCAAAGTAAAATAACTCTCACCTGATTGGCTGGTGGTGAAGTTGATGCTAGCGAATTGCGGTGGGAATGGACTGAGAGGAGACACATCATTCATAGCCTGAACCTGCCAGTCAACATTAGTGACAAATCATGCAAAGTTCAAATCCGGTGTTGTTATTCATCAATTTTCTTTCCATGAAAATAAATAAAACTCAGCTAAGCTCACTGCATCAACTCCAGTAGAATCTTGTGAAAACAGAACCATAAAAATCTATATTATTACTATATTATTAAAAATGTCATGCATACATACTGCATATGGGATTATAATCAATGTATACAAAAGAAAAAAGATAAATCTTCAGTACATCAATGTTGGGCATGTTTAACAAATAAACACATTTATTCTCACTGTGACTGAAAATGTAGTTTGCTGAGTAAAAGAGATTTGTATACAAATGGAGGAACTGCTATATCTGTCTGTGAAAATGATGGATAGTCCATTTAGGCTCATTTTAGTAAATGGGCTGTAAATGAACATCAAACTACATGGCTTTCTTCTCACACCCATTTTCAGGTTTAGTTATCATTATAAAACGGGGTCAGCTGTCTTTTATAGGCACTACTGTAAACAGGAACAAGGGATTTACTGAGAATGGAGGAGCATACACAATAAGACATGGGTTTAACTGCTCCTCATATTCTTTACACATGGATGATGTAGAGGGACCTATTGGAAGGGCAGTAGTCTTAGTAAGCCATAGAAATAAAATATGATAATCTTAGGCTTTGTATTATGACTCACAGTGTATCGCAAAATGGAATTATTCAATTAGCTAAGAAACTGCATGGGGATTTTTTTTTTAATAAGTCTGCTTTTCTAAGAGTTTTGTGTTTTTCCACAGCACAAGCTGTTTTACACTGGACCCAATAACAATATCTGATTTTTTTTATTCTAGTTTTTCATAATGACACTAAGAAAAAAGGTAAAAAGTTTTAGTGAAACACAGCGGCACCTATTGTGTTTCTCAAAATTTAAACAGAAATAGCCCAATACAGTGAAATGGGGTGTCTGAGAACACACACACACACATACACACACACCCCATAATAATATATAACCAGGCTGATTTCTGGATAGCATTAAATAATTAATATTTTTCTGTGGCAGCAAATATGTTAGAATAATATATTATTCTGAAACATTCCATATTCAGTGTAAGTACCATGCGCTCTTTAACGTAAAGCACCACTTTTAGGCTGCACTTTACATATCAAATGTAATGAATTGGTAATGAATTCATTTTGCTTTTTATTGTGTTCTGGAAATACTTCTATGTAATGTTCACACAAATCTTTCCTTACATTACATTTTTATACTAACCTTTGGATCATTTTTTGGTTGTTGGACTGCTCTTGAGTGTGTGAGTGCTCATGGTAATAGTCTGCTTACCTGGATGAGATAGGTGACTCGGGTAAGCAGATTGCTGAGGGTAATTTTAGTTTGTCTGAGGCCACTTTTATAAGGAGTGTAAGTGACTGAATCTCCGCACCAGGAGCAGGCACCGGGGTGAGTATATGTGGCCGAGGGGCAGATTCTGCACACCACACTATATGTCACTTCACTCCGACCCCCCAGGTCCAGAGGGGGCTTCCAGCGTAGAGATACCCCTCCTTCTGAGCTCTCGTACTCCCATGACAGAGACACAGGGGCTGAGGGTGGGGCTGGTAAGGAAACACACTCAAATTACTCAGTTTTTAACCAGTATTTCTGACTCTCTAAATGAGTGAAATATTTCTCAAGTCATTTTTGAGCAGATTTGAACTTTCTGGAGTTAGACATAAACTTGGGTAAGAGTCAAATTTTGGGAGTTAAAATTTTGGAATTTAGACTATAGACTATTTAGTTTATGAGGACCCCTAAAGCGGTGTAATATTTTGGTGTTCATGCGCTGGGTGTTGAGGTGCCTGATTCAGATCCCCCTGGTGTTGTTTGGTCTAAATCTCGTTGGCGTCCATCGGCATTATCTTGGACTTTGTTGTGAGAAAGTTAAAAGTGCCATTTTACTTTATTAAACTATTATTTTATTGTATTTAAGTAGTAGCTCAGTGTTTAAAGTGTTGGACTAGTAATCAGAAGGTTGTTAGTTTAAATCCCAGGTCCACCAAGCTACCCGTCCTGGTCCCCTAAGATGTATAAATGTAAGTCACTCTGGATGAGGGTGCCTACCAAATATTTGTGTTTTGTTTTTTTTGTAATTATTTTCACCTGAAACCACTGTAGTGTTTTAGATTGTTTGTAAGAGTGTTTCATTTACAATGAAATGGTTATTATTTAAATAAATGTTAGTTTTATCTACTGAAAAGAGCTGAAAAATCAACTCCCAGAAAAGAGTTCATATAACTTTGTGCTAGAGTATATTGGATGGTCATGCATGTAGACTCAAATGTAGTTGGAATAAACAAACAGAGAGTTTATTCCAAAGACCTGTCTCTGTTCAAACTTCACTGCTTTGGCTTCATCATTTTACAATGGTCTTCAGTAATTAATTAGAGTATTCTTAAACATTTTGTTGTTTTGTTTCTTTTTTTAGGTTGTTTCTCTCACCTGAGACTGTGTTTGCAAAGAAAGCCAACATTTCCCCCTGATTATTGGTAAATACAGTATAGCTTTTCCTGTTGCATAATATCTGGCAGTTCCTTTACCCCAGCTAGAGACCAGGATTATGATGCTGCTCTCCTCAGCCCCTAATAAGTTATTTCTGAACAGGTACTGCTTACCTAATTAGGGTTCTTCTGTTTTTTGGTCGTTGTTGGAATCTGTAAAGACATGCTGTAGTAGTCACTTGGTCCTTACCAGTGCAAGCTGTAGTGTTGGCGTCATTCGGCGCCCGGTAGTAGCCACTGCGGCACTCACAAACTTTAGAAGCCTCCATACTGGTTCTGCTATTAGCTGGACACTCGGTGCATGAAATCGAACCCAACACGGCTTTATAGAAGCCCAACTGACAGGCTAAGGAGAAAAAAGATGCAGGAATGAGTGATAAGAGGGTCAGTGTTAATGTTGCAAAGTAAAACTCAGAGGCAAAACATCAACACAAGACCTTTTTAGAATCTGAATTATAGAATCAACCACGTGTAAATAACCGTAATTTAGCATGAATTCCATATTTTCATACTGACACAGAGTCAAAGAAGCATGGACTGTGTGTGTGTGTGTGTGTGTGTGTGTGTGTGTGTGTAAGCAGATATATATGTAAAGGTGTGTACAACTCCATTGAGCTACCTGAGATCTGGCCCTTAAACCACTCACACTTTCTCTAGTCTCACGAGCAAAGCGCTGTCTAACAAGTGTAACACCTTTTCAAGTCTTCAGTAGTGTGCATGTGTCTGACTGGGACACGTCAGAGCTCAAGAAAGAGAGACAAAACAGAAGAAAGCGAGAAAGTGTTGCAATTCTCCCCAAGATAAAAGCTTTTCCTTGTTTTCACTTCTACTAAATCTGTGATTCGCTCGCAGCACCGTCGTGAGAGGTGAGAGAGGACGAAAAATAAGGTAGAGAAAGAAAGCGACAGTGAGATGTTTTCTATCTTTTATGCTGTTGGAACTCATTATGTGATTTTCCCAGAGCTTTGACAAAGAAGGTACCAAAAAATGTCCTGGTTTCATTTACTCATCATTTACTAATCACTGCTCCTCATATCCTCCTTCTCAGCATTTTCCCCCTTATCTGTAATATGATAAATTCAGGAACAACAAAGGAGACGTGTTCGAAAATATGTTTTCTTCTCATCTGTGCAACATTTTGGACACAGAGACTGTTTACTATTTGTCAGTCATCGTGATGTAATGCACGTTAGTTATAGGCTTAGAAATTCTTCACTTGACTGAACAACTTACTGTACGTACTGTAAGTTGATGTCAAATTGCTCACAGCATCTTAGGATAGTAAAAGGAAATAGGACGGATGAGGGCGAATAGATCAAAGCAACAAGAGAGATGCTTGTGTTTATTGTAGTTTGGATTTCCCTGTGATATTTATATTAAAAATAAGAAGAAAATTGTCATTTCGACAAGAGGGGATAGATTTTGGAGAAAATAAATGCAAACAGGAAAAAGAGAGAGACATCAGTGGAGTGTGTAATCTGCCGTTGACATTGTACTTGGTATTTAGATCACTGACCCATTTTCTTCTCTCTCTCTCTCTCTCTCTCTCTCTCTCTCTCTCTCTCTCTCTCTCTCTCTCTCTCATTTTATTTTGCTCGCAGCGCTACATACTGACAGAAACATGCAGGCACAACAACATACACACTTCCTCATGCCTGCCCTGCATCAAAAGACGAAAAGCAGCTCCCCCAAAAAAAAACAGAAGCTCACTTTCAAACTCATTTGTGCACAAAGACACAAATCAACAGTAGGTTTCGTCTTCTGATTTTATTTTTCTTTGTTGTCATGCTCTTTTAGCTCATCAGCCTTAAACAGAAAGACTCTTAGAGGATTTTCCCACATTACCAGAGGTTCAGGGTATATTGTCTACACATGGCTGACAGAAAACATCACAGCACAACATCAAACACACTTATCTGAGACTACAAAATTAATTTGTACTGAAACCAGGACAAACAGCAGTGCAACCAATTTGAACTTAACCCTTGGTTAACGTTTTAAATACACAATGCCATGCAGCTAGGGAAAGCACAAAGCAACTAAATCCAGTTTTGTTAAAAAGGCAGAATTTACAGGACCTAAATGTGATGTATGAATAATGACTATATTGCTGAAGATGCTGCTTTAGTTATACATTTAAATAGTCAGATGCCCTAACAGTTTAAACTTAATAATAAGCAGATGTAAAATAAATAAATAAATAAAGCATTGCTCTCTCTCTCTCTCTCTCTCTCTCTCTCTCTCTCTCTCTCTCTCTCTCTCTCTCTCTCTCTCTCTCTCTCTCTGCTCTCGTAGTCAAAAAGTCAGAGATTTATATATATATATATATATATATATATATATATATATATATATATATATATATAAATTTCTGACTTTTGATAAGGAGAATGAACATGAACATTTGATGAACATTTTTATTTTTTTTTGTATTGTCAGCTTCAATAGAGGGAAAAAAGAAAGGGTGCTGAAGGGATGACAGTTTGTATCTGCTGTAATGTTGTAACGTGTTAACATGCGCTAACCTGTTTCCATGGGTGTAGACTTTGTTTGAACATTCAGCGATTGTTTCATTGAAATAAATTACACAGAGCGTAATGACAGGGCAAATGAACACATACTGCAACTCATTTGAACTTATACACATCATTTATTGTGAGATTTTAACATGCCAATGTAGTGCAGGCAAGAGAAAGGGATTTTTTTTTTTTTGCAAGGAAAACATAAAGTCAGCTCTCCTATGCACAACATCCAATGAGAACAACCTTGCTGTTGTTGATAATAATGGGTTTACTCTAACTTGATACTGTATATTGATACTTATGAAATAAGTTGATTTGATAATGAAATAGCCAGCTAGCTACAATATATTGCATCGCTTCACCAGTGTTTGTGTGTGTGTGTGTGTGTGTGTGTGTGTGTGTGTGTGTGTGTGTGTGTGTATCTGTATATGTGTGTTTAAATATAAAAAGTTTAAAATACAAAAATCTCTCTAACCAACAATGCAAACCAGTCTTCTGAGCAGTGTATCTCTTCCTCTTCAAACCGTTGATCTGCTCTCGTGGTCAAACGGCACTAATCAGCTGCAGTGTTGGGAGGCAATATTTGGCCGTTACTGACTTACACAACAGAAGGTCAATTTTGTATTTTTATTTTTTATATTTATTTTGACAAACTCACAATCTGTTCAGAACACCAGTAATGTTACAAAATAAATGACTTCTACATGTTGGCTATGATTGCTAATGCTGATTATTGGAGGCTTTATCCGCCCCAACACACACACACACACCCAAACACACGCACACCACAGAAACTATGCCCCTGTTCGTGTCATAGATATAAAAGAAATAAATGACTATTGTACTAAAAAAGCACACAGTATTATTTCTTTCTTAATCTTTTATTGCTATGCAACAGAGGGTTATATTTTCATTAGAGCAAGTTGGCTGCTGTACATTGCTCTTTATTTACTCTTTCTACAGTTCTGTATATCTATTCACTAGCTTTACAACAAATCCCAGCATCTAGCAGACTGAGCTGGACAATGATTGCATGACTTAAACCAAAACAATGAAGGCTAACCTGGATTCAGAATCCAGAAACAAGCTGAAACAATATAAGGAAAGTAAAGTAGTTCAAATTCTCTATAGATATTCTGCTCATTTAGAGTCAGGTTCCATCAATGGGACTATTAAGATTGTTATGTTTATTCATTGAGGGGAGCAAGAGTTTTTTTTTTTTTGTGTGTGTGTGTGTGTGTGTGTGTGTGTGTGTGTGTGTGTGTGTGTGTGTGTGTGTGTGTATTCTCGGAACTGTCCTTACTGTGTGAATGTGTGTGCCTTGCAATTAGTTTGCACCCTGTCCAGTTTGCCCCCTGCCTTGTGCTCTAAGTCCCCTGGGATAGACTCCATCCTCCCCACAAACCTGTGTTTAACACTTAAGAAATCGGATGGATGGATAAATTCATATTCATTGTGCACTTTGTTAAAAGCACATTATATTATATCACCTAACGGAAGCTGAACAGAGAACATGTTTTATAATTTATCACAAGAATAATGTGGAAATCTATATGATATGATTCACTGTGATTATATATGGTGTTTCTGTGCACAGTGTCGAGCAGGGCTAAATTATCAGAGGAAAACAGAGAGATAGTATGTGTGTGTCCAGTCTACCCAAATGTGCCTCAGTGTGTTTTTTGAATGCATGCCCAACATGTAATCATTTGATCCACAAAAATTGTGATTGAACATAAATGAGAGAGAGAGCACTAGAGAGAGAGCACTAGAGAGAGAGAGAGAGACAGAGAGAGAGACAGAGAGAGAGAGAGAGACAGAGAGAGACAGACATGCTGAAACATTTAGAAAAGTTGGTATTTGATTAAATGTCAAGAAAATATGCAACTTATGATTTATAGTTGCAGAACACTGTTCATATTAGTGTTCCTCCTGTTTGGACTGATGGGCAAACGTTTCTGCTCCCTCGACATGGAACAGCTTGTAGAGGTAACATTTCAGGCCCTTGTTACTCACTGTGAATTTAATGACATGTTGACTTTTCACACCTTAAAATATCCTCCAGTTTAAACCAGGCACAACCTCGGTCTTTCCCATTCCTTTTATCAATCTTTGTCGAGGGTTTATGCAAACTTAAGTCTTGCATCATTAACTTGTGTCCACTCACTCTACTGTATGTCGGACCCCTTCCCCTGCACTTTCTGTCACTTGTTCACAGTCGAGTGGCCAATACATCAATGTGACCTAAATGTGTCACGCCCTGCTCTTTTCCTCTGCTCTCTCACTCTCTCTTCTTTCCTCTTCTCTTTAAGATATGTTCTTCTCTGATTTCATGCCATCTTCCCTGGAATTAAGCTCCGCCCTCTGTTGCTGGACTTGTTGCTGCTTCTCCTTCATTTAATCTCAGGAGCGTTCTCTCTCTCTCTCTCTCTCTCTCTCTCTCTCTCTCTCTCTCTCTCTCTCTCTCTCACACACACTCTCCCCCTCACTTTCTCTCTCTAGTATACCACACAAAACATCACTTTGTGAACACTCACGTCAGCTGCCTCCACCACACACAAATTCTATACTCACACTCAGTAAAAGCCAATAACTCACATGGGTATTGTGCTGTGACACAAAAATGTACAGGTTGCCACACAGACACACAAACAGTGCAGTGAGACACACATTTACAGACTGGCACATGCACTCACAGATACACACAGCATAAAAGAACACTGCGTACTGCAGATGGTCTCCTTTGTCCGTGAACAAATCTGTGCAACTGACCCCCCATCCCACATATACACACACACACACACGCGCGCTGTCCACTGTAATAACACACACCAACACAGACATACACACCATCTTCTGTCCATCAAGCCGAGATTATAATTACAGTGACAGTAGGGCACATGGACTATTGATTCAGAGCCACACTGACACAACGAAGACATACAGTAAGCTTACAGTCTATTGATGCAGGTAAAAGTACACAGTTAGGGTTAAGAGTAATATTGTCATAATATGTATACTGTAATAGTTTAAAAAGTTGGGGATATGTAATGCTCTTGTGGTTACCTTGATTTGGTTTGGTTTGTCCTTCTGAATGAATTAGTGTTTTGTATATAAATCAGTTTTATCCTGTTTTTATTAGATGGATTTTTGTGTCCACGTGATTGGTCTTGTTCAGAGACATGAAAACCACAGATGGATGTTGTTGGCCCTGGAGATTGGTTGGTTCAGTGATTGTACAGACAGGCATATCTTACAGGCAGTGATGGTTCAGTGGTTATGGTTCTATGCTATAAATTCTGTTAATACTATGAGCTTAGAATCCTGTGTTGACTGAAATTCACTGATTCCACCATTCATCCATTACTCTCAGATGTGCACTCGGAATGAATGATATAAATCACTTTGGATAAAAGCATCTTCCATATAAATGAATGTACATGTAAATAGTCCCACAACATAGACATAATGATTTTGACATTGGGCTAATAATCTCAGTAAAGCATTATTAAACTCACCAAGACAGGCAGAGCCATTGTGATTTGGTTCATATCCTGCGTCACATGTGCAGCTTCCTACAGGCACCATCCATTCACCTTCTGCATTACAGTGCATTCGGGGAGACGTCCCACCCTGTGATTGGCTGTGAGGTACACAAGTCCCAGTCACTGACACCAGAGCTGAAGGCTCCGCCCCTGAGGGTGTGGCCACATAGGAGGCCAGGTACAATGTTGTTGCTGGACAGCGGCGATAAAATATGGACACACCCATAAGTGACACACATGCTCCACTGTCTACTATAGCCAGCACAAATCTGAGAGACAGACAGAGAAAAAGAAAGAGGGATGAAAGAAGGTGGAAAATGTCATGCACTGCATGCTCAGCTGTCATCCAGAGCTGAAGAAAACAAGGTTGTCTGCTTTCTCTCCATCCAGACTTTCATTCCTGCAAATATTAGCACTGGAACACATTGATATTTACTCAGCTGAATTGCTTTGGCTTTGCAGGCTAACAGAGCCAGCTGAACCATACAGAGTTTAATTTCATCTCGGAACAGTGATCCATCACATATCAACATTGGACCACGCAGTGGTATGAAGGTGACCGTGAAAAGATCAAAAGGAATTTCCATAGTACCCGCGACGTGTCAGGGGGCCAAAGCTTCGCGTCTTGACGTTGATGCGGCGCATCCGGTCTGGTTTGTACTGGTGAGGAAGACTCGGTTCTACACGGCTAAAACTCTTGTCCGCTGCAATGGTGTCAATCTTCATCCAACCCTCTCTGGTCTCACCACTGGAAGGCTAAAGAAAGACAGAGAGAGTGTGTTTGTGTGAGTGTGTGTGTGTGTGTGTGTGTGGGGGGGGGGGTACAAGACTAGGTTTAAGCTGCAGTTTGGAAAAATGCAAGTCTTAAAATGTTCAATCATTCACATCCAGTAACTGCTTCATTGTGGTCAGGGTTGTGGTTGATCTGAAGCCTAGGCCAAGAACACTGGACAAGAGTAGAAATTACACCTTGGACTGTGTTTCTCTCATGTCAAGCTACAAAGGTCTCTTCTGAAATACCACTGATCCTGACCCTCTTTTCTGCTCTCTGGACCTGCCTTAATTCATCCTTATGACCTACTCCTGGTTGGACATCTTAACACTCGGAGGCCGCTCGCTGCTGCTGAGGATGGCCTCATATGGATTGTCTCAAGATACATGGGTTTACTGTGGCTAGAACCACTTAGAAATGTTTAAATTTGAAGTGTTTCAGTTTTCTTAGTTCTGTTGTTGGTGTTGGACTGTGTGTGCATGTAGATTGGATTCGGTTCTGCCAACTCAACTGCAGTTCTGAAACTACTAATGTAGATTTAAGGCTATTTTGTTTAATAAAACAATATTTTTCACTAGCAATATAGCCATGTTGTTCCTGTTAATGAATTGGTGCAGAAAAGAATATTATAAAGTCTACAGTGCAGCACCTGAGATTAGCACATAAATGTGTTAACTGCATTAGCTGATCCTGAGAAAACAAGAATAGAATGCATACAAACATAATATTTGGAGAGTGTATTAAAGGTATCGTGGGATGTGCCGAAATAAAAGTGAGAGAATTCTGCATCTCAGTATAGGGGTCCAACTCCCTGATTATCACTTAATGAAAATAAAAGACAAAAATACCATGTTAATGTTCAGAGACTAATTCCACAGAATGAGACAATGAAGGTGAACAAGTAGATTTGGAAGTTCAGCAAACATAGACTGTCTATTGTTAGTTCTGTAGCTTTCTTTTGCTCTGGACCTGGCATAAACTCTTGGTCAATACCCTATACACCATGTTAGTCCTTTCACAATTCATTGGAGAACACACTAGCAAACTGGCTCAAATCAAATGGCAGACAAATACACCTTAGATTGCAGTGCAGATCGGAACAAGAAAACCTTCACCACTACTTGAAATCTGAATTTAATTGCATAATGGGATCGTTAAATAGGAAGTTTTTGGCTTAAAACATTAATAGCAGTGCATAAGTCAGTGTTCTAGTGTTGCATTTGTAGTATAATTAAATAATACATTTCACTTAGTAATTATATAACTAGCAATTTAGTTATATTTTAGTAATCAAATATATATTTTTCGGACATCTAGGGGATGTTCAATCCACCTCCTCGGTGCCAGAACAGAAAAGAGTCTATCTGTATACAGTACCTACTTGTTACCCAGTCATTTCATTTTTCCACACATTTGCTAGTTTTCTGTGATTTGCACAACAGCTCATAAGAAGAACAAAGCCTGTAACATGTTTATTTTGAGACATATCAGATCAGCCTCTATATTGTTTGTAGACAAGTACTGAAACCTGGCCTCAGATGACAATGCTGTTGTTGGACTCAAAGTTCATCAGAATTTTAGCCAAACTGTCAGAATGTAACTTTAGCTTGAAGACGTATCTGATTAAGATAGCCATGTTTAATATTTTGTCAGTAAATTTGTCAGATTTTGATCATTCAGGAGTCTGAGGTTTGGGTCTTCTACAACTTCCATTATGCGATTATGTTGGTTTATTTTGGGTTTATGTCCTGCACTTTTGTATACAATGCATAGTGATTTTATTGCTGTTTCAACCCCTGTCCAGCCATTACTATTAATATGTTGTCTGATGGTGTTCACCTGTTCAGTGTTTAGTTCTTGTTTAGTTGATCTATTTCTCTTTGTTAAGTTATGGATCTCTCATGCATTAGGTCCATGTGCAATATATCTTGGTTTTAGCTGTCACTTGGTTCACTGCTTTAAATATTCTGGCTTGTTAGTCTCCAGCATGGTGCAATAGTAAAGCGTACACCTCGTTCGTACTCTCAATCAACTGACAATGCCATAGCTTTCCATGGCCGTGAGCCGAGAAAGCGAAATTAGTTTCGCTTTCAGGTTGAGAGGGATGACATACTTTCTATTTCCTGTCAATAAAAGCGAGCTCAGAAATCTGTGAGCTCATTAATGTAGAATAGGACAGATAAACCTTTCCTCTGTATGTGTTACACTGCCCTGTGATGCAGCATAAGCAGCAGTTAAAAAAAGATTTTAAAGGTTGCCTTCATGTCTCAGAGGAAGCATGTGCCTGCTCTGCCCTCCCTGGTTGGTAAATGGCTTGTGATGGTTATGATTTATAGTGGGTAGGAATTAGGAAAAAACAATAGAAAAGAAAATCACTTGCATGTTACTAAGTGGTAAGTCACTAAGTGGTAAAGCATTTCAGATACCAATTTTCAGTCTCCCCTAAGTATAAGAAGAGAGAAAAGAGGGACAATCTCAGCTAAACTGTCCCCTAGGTAATGTGTAACAAGAAATCAAGTTCATACAATATTACAAACAACAGAAAAGCATGGAGATGAAACTATCCAGACAACAACCCCCATTTGGAGCACTCTTATTCTTGGCTGTAACTCACACAAAAAGACTCTACGCCAGGCTGAGAGTTGTTTTATGTCAGTGTGTGTGGGAGTGCTGAACAAGATGCCAAAAACAACACGTTTTCAAATACTCAGAGATGCCAGTTTTAGCCACAGAATAATGAAAAAGAAACGAATGTTAGGAAGCACTCAATTAAACAACTGCCCATTTTTTTTTAGGAACAGCCACCAAAAAAAGTGCACTTTGTTCTTAGCCTAGCAGTAACACTGAGGTGTTTAACATTCCTGGTGTTTGTAATGGTGCCACATATACTAAGATGTCATTGCCATGTTAGTGTCACAACTGTGCTGTCAATGGATAACCACCCACTGGTGGTCCTGAAGTGTTCCTGTAGTGGTCCTTTCTCTATGATGGATGGAATAGAGAGGTGTGGCTGATAAACTAAACACAGCTATAAAAAAAAAACACAACACATCGGATAGTCACTGACAAAATGCACTTAATTTTAAGTATAGCTGATTTAATATCAGATTTAGATTACACAAATTTTTGCATTATACTGTATATCATTTTCTGTCTGACAAAGCAAGATGGACTTTTGTCTCTGGTAAGTATTGTGTTTTGGGTGAAAAATAAATGGGCTTTCAATTTAAAATCATTACCTCTCCTTCTTCCAACTGTGTTAATTCGGAAACGAAGTGTCTTATAAAATGGCAATTGATTGTGTGTGAGTGTGCATTCAGTCTACTAAAGCCTGAGGTTCATTATCTGATGATGCATAACAAGCTTCTCTGTGGCAAATCCAATAACCCCATGTGACATTGACTTATCAGCATTCATCTCGATTTATACACATAATGTTGAAGACATCCCACCTCTGCGCTCCAGGTCCTCTCCAGCTCTTTCTGAGAGTCAGCCTGCCTGTAGTAAAGCGTGAGCGTCTCCCTGCAGGTCGGTGAGGGTGAGCGTAGACTGGTGCAGTCACGTACGGAAAAGTGCAACGTGACGAAGATCCGAGGAGCCGAATGGCTGTACAGGAAGGGCGTGGCCAACCAGTTGTCATGGAGGCGCTGGTTTTGATTGACGTTGCATACCTCAAAGGTGCGGATAAGCTTTCCCTTGTCGTCAAGCACACTCACTTCATCCCACTAAAAACAGGAATGGATGGTTTGAAAAATGAGTGTAATATTGTATTCATTAAAATATTACAGGGATCTGTTTTTGTACAAGAGCAAGTGTAACTTGATGCTATAATGCTAGTGTATCACTAATATGGTTGGAAGTCATTTTTTTCCAAGTTTCTGTTTAGCTGCAATGTTCAGGGTAAGAATGAACGTGTCTCATTTTCAATCTTGATTTCTGGTTATTTTCTACACACAAAAAAACAAGTGGCTTCATCTCATCATCTCATTCATTTTCTACCGCTTATCCGAACTTCTCGGGTCACGGGGAGCCTGTGCCTATCCCAGGCATCATCGGGCATCGAGGCAGGATACACCCTGGACGGAGTGCCAACCCATCGCAGGGCACACACACTCTCATTCACTCACGCAATCACACACTACGGACAATTTTCCAGAGATGCCAATCAACTTACCATGCATGTCTTTGGACCGGGGGGGAAACCGGAGTACCCGGAGGAAACCCCCGAGGCACGGGGAGAACATGCAAACTCCGCACACACAAAGCGGAGGCGGGAATCGAACCCCGACCCTGGAGGTGTGAGGCGAATGTGCTACCCACTAAGCCACCGTGCCCCCCCTCATCATCTCATATGACATCTTATTAAATGCGAATAGTGAGATTAGAAAATTAAAAGAAGATTACTAAATCTTGGAAGAAAACAACAGAGATCATTGGGCTTCTGATGAGTCAATGTACTATGTAGCTAGTAGAGTTAGCTTGCTTCATGATCTGTTAATAAAGCTACTGCAAGCCAAAGATGTAATGAAAAATCAAACATTATATGTTTAATTTATATTGTATAAACAAAAAGATAATTGCCTTATTTTTGGTATAATTCTTGAATATTATCAGTATTTATTTTATTTATTTATTTATTTATTTATTTTATTTCACCCATTGCTCCGTGGTTCAGTCCTGATGCTCACATGACCATTGTAGGAACTTTTGGCAGTATACAGTTTTAGCCCCATACACAACAAGCTGAAATGCACTGGGTATTCTGACACTTTTTTTTTTTCCATAACCAGCATCAAAATATTCAGCCATTTGTTTTACAGTAGCTTCCTCTGTAGGATTGGACAAGACGGGCTAGCCTTCACTTCCAAAGTGTCCATGTCCGTGTACTAACCACTGTACACCAGGAACACCTCACAACACCTGCTCCTTTAGAGATGCTCTGACCCAGTGGTCTAGACATCACAATGTGGCCCTTGTCAGAGTCACTCAGGTTCTTACAAATGTCCATTTTTCCAGCTTATAACACATCAACTTTGAGAAATGACTATTCGATTGTTACCTAATGTATTTCACCTCTTGACAAGTGCCATTGAGATAATCAGTGTATTCAGAGTACCTGCCAGTGGCTTTAAGATTATGGCTGATTGTTGTAAATCATTAACATGTAGTCCTAGAGGCTCATACATGAGAATGCATCTGTAAAATTGCATGAGAGATCAAAGACACATTTCTTGGTGTTGTTGTTGTTATTTATTATTATTATTATTATTATTATTATTATTATTATTATTATTATTAGAAATGTACAAAGTAAAATCTTATTATATGTCCTAACAGAAGTTGATATGATTGCATATTATCTAGCCAGAGCTGATTTAATCCTGTATTCATTCTTACCCCCAACCTTTTTTCTTTTTCTTTTAACATTTACACCAACTGTCACTTAAACTCTTACACCTTATTTTTTGTCTTAAGAAAATATAGCCAAAAGAAAATCACTATTATTGATTTCCTCAGAGAGAAGAAAGACACAGTGAGAAAGAAAAGATTCGTTGTTTATGTGTCACCAAACTTCATCCTTAAAAAGAAATTTGTTGGTTTTCTTGGGTAGAAAAAAACAAACTGGATCAGAGAATTAACGCAACTTGATCCCGTCTCAAAATGATGTGATAATCTGATCTGAAATTCTCAGAAAATACACCAATTCTCTTCAGGACAACTATCACACAGACACAGTCACACAGAGACAAGGAACAACTGCCACATAAGAGAGAGTGATATGAAGGACAGACAAATGGAAGATAGAGGGATGCCAACAAGACAGAGATGTGTGATTGATTCAAATGAATGCTGAGGGACAGAAGAGGGGATGAAGAGATAGAGACTGGCAGCTCGAACGGGAGAACGGGTGTTAAAAAACAAGTAGGCAGATTGAGAGGGGGGTGAGAGAATCGAAGGAGGGGATTATATAAAAGCACAGATGGATAGATTAACAGGCTGCAGAACAAACAACAAAAGAGATGGGAAGAGACTGGTGAGAAAAAAGGATTAGAAAACTAAGCAAAGCAAAAGGCTTAATGTTGTATGTGGTGTATGTAGTATGTGTCAAGTAATAATCATATGAGTGTGGATCAATACGAGAGAGTGAGAGAGAGAGAGAGAGAGAGAGAGAGAGAGAGAGAGAGAGAGAGAGAGAGATGAGTAGTGCACTCATGCTCCAGGGCATGAAGGCATTGGCATCACCAGTGAAACACACTGCAACTCAAACAAAAGGAGAGAGAGACAGAGGGAGAATGACAGAAGAAAGACAGATCCCTTAGAAAGGAAAGACTGAAGAGGCTATGAGTAATAAAGGTTAATAATAAACTCATGTCTCTCTCCCTACATCATTCCTCCCTCGCATTTTCTAAGGCCTGGGTCACATTAGCAAATATACTGTAACATCACTGTAATATACTGTTAACATCACTGATATTCCCTTATTGTTAACAATAGCCACACACACACACAGTATACATACATGCATATACTTACATATACTGCAAATGCTGAGTATTCATTTATGTAAAGATTTTTGACTCAGATAACTTCAGTAAATAGGACAAAATTTCAGAAGCAAAGACCGTGAAGGATCACTGCCCCCTATTATATATACATAGAGAAGAGAAGTAGAGAAAGCTTCTCTTTAACAAGATGCAAATTGCTTTTTAGTCATTTTTCCCCCTGACCCTGAATTTTGAAGAATAAAAGTGCTAGATATGAGAATGCTTATGCTATATGCCACTAATTGTAGAAAGAATTTGCAAAATGGCTTTACCCTTTCAAGAGTGAGTGATTCATTATAGGACTTTAAATCTAGAGAGAGAGAAAGAGAGAGAGAGAGGGAGAGGGAGAGAGAGAAAGACTGATTATGGACTTACCCCAGTATCAGGATAAGTTGTCCAGCCAAGTTCAGAGGTGGATTCAGTCGTGTCCAGCAACATCACTCCGAGAGAGAAAGAGAAATGTTTACAGTTTAAAATTTAAACAGTTAAACAGACAAAAACTGAGATTTTCTTTATATTCTGTCAGTACAAGAATCTGCTACAGAAATTACAACCTACATTAAACAGACGCATACAAACAAAATGCATAAATACACATCTTTACAGTTTCTATTTAACTATTCTATATATGCTCATATGTGACTTTATTATATAAAATGTAATATAAGTGTATATATAACACTTGTGCACACGCAATTATTTAATCAGCCAATCATGTTACAGCAGTACAGCATAGAAAACCACACAGATAAAGGTCAAAGGGCATCGATTAATATACAGTATCAAACATCAGAATGGAAAATGGAAGTAAGAAGTGGAAACGGCATGTTGATGTGAGAGATCAGAGTCGAATGGACAAACTATATGATAGATAGATAGATAGATAGATAGATAGATAGATAGATAGATAGATAGATAGATAGATAGATAGATAGATAGATAGATACTCTATTGTAATTGCATAGAAAAGGGAAATAGCAAATGTCGTTTAGCATCTACCAAAAGTGCAAATAGTAAAAAAAAAATGTGCAAAGGAAGAGGTGGAAACAAAAATTTAAATATATGTATAACAGTAAATAAAGTATGACAGTATATAGACGTATAGACAGTGCAATATGTCTAATAAAATATAATTCTATGCTGTGTACAAATGTGTGCATTATGTACATTGTATGTACAGCAATAACCAAGAAATATATAGTGTATGTACAGGTAATATACAAAAATAGAGGTAAATCAGGGAAAGCAAAGAATGTACATTTATATATAATTGGATCATTGGCAATCGATACTGATACATGATTGTTTTATTGAGTATCTGTCTTTTAATGTGGTCAGTGAGGATATATATTATATGCAGTAAATGACACCTTCTTTAATATTAGATATTTAAGACTGACCATTAGAATGTGACAGATAGAATGAAAGATAACTTATTTTTTATATGAAACATGTCACATTGTTTACAAATAAATGATAAAACTAGATAAAACTTTAATGTTTTATGTTTCTTTAAAGCTACATGTTTTTGCACTTAAGGGGTGAGTAGATGCTCCTGTACAGTGTTGGTCATGTAAAGCAGCCTTTTAATAAACTGCTTGCACTGTGCATACAGTGCTGTCTATTCCATGATAAAAAGGTTGAGTTAGAATGAAACTGAGTGATGAATGAGTTCAATCCCTGCATTAGTGCATGCACTGAATAGACAGGAAGATGTGTTCCGTCAGATTTAAACCTTAAACTCGAATTTCTCAACAAAATATGACTTCATTTGCTTATAGTAAATTAAAAGTTTATAATTACTAGATTGAATAATTTAGAGCGAGTGTGAACAATTGACATAGTATTAACGTAATTGATGGTGGTACTGATGGGAGCTATTGTAGAATTATAATATAATATCGCACATTTAGGGATGGTGGAATAGCACAGCGGTAATGTGTCCGTTAGCTGCAGAATGTTGGATGTACGAAAACAATGTTAAATGTTACTCGGTTCAATCACATGGAACGATTCAATGAAACAAATTCAATGAATTTCAGTGTAATTTCAGTTCAGCAGCAATGCATCAAGTACTGAGAAGTACATTGTTGTCATGTCAGTAATAGCAGTTAGCAATGCAATAAACATTTAAACTTAATTACATTTAACTAGTTTCCATTAGTAAATGATTAGAATTTCCATTTGCTTAAATTTTGTCCCACTGCAAAAATTTCCTAGCCTTTGACGAATATTTTGTTGAATATTCAACAAAGTTTAGTCAATTTAATACTTTTGCACTATTTCTGTCTGCATTTTGTGTTTGTACTCCTAAAAGTTGCAGTTTCCACCCTATATAACATCTAGAGGTGTAACATACACAAGAGATTGGTCTAAACAGTGGATACATATGCAGAATATATTATACCCAATGGTAGAATGTGATTGTCTAGGTCTGTAATGCCATATGTTAGCCCTTAGTCATCAGTTTGTTTTCTCTTTGTCAGAGTTCCAGAAAAGTTTGGTCTCACATGCTAGTTTTTGTTAACTACTCTTTTGTTTTGTTATTTAGAGTGTGGTTTGTTTGTTAGTCAGCCAAGTTAGCTATGTGCTCTTGCTAAACATCCTACACTTGTGGGAATATGATAGGTATTAGGAAAATTTCTTTCTTTCTTGCTTGCTTTCTTTCTTTCTTTCTTATCTATAAAAAGGTTATTGTGACTGATCATCTTCATTATACAGTAAACCACCAAGGCCTCCCTAAATGTTTTAGAAAAAATATAAAAAGAATATTTTATAGTCAGAATAAATAAATAAGTTCAATAATAGTGATAATAACTGTTCTATAAAAGTATAAAAATAATGTAAATCATACGATAAGGCCTTCACACTCACCAGATATCAAGCATATTGAAGACCTAAATATGTAAGGTGTACAGATAAAAAATGTAGGTCTCTCTCAGTCCAGCTATCAGAAGATTTAGTAAGAAATCTGGATCCATTAAAGAGACAGTTGGTGAATAGTTTCACTATGTTTATTCTTGGAATAAGATAAAAATTTATAACCCATATGATGCTAAGAAATGACAGACATTTACTCAGTTCTTTTTACCAGAGGGCAAAAAATGTGAAAGTAGACACTCAGGCTTTTAAGAACTTGTTGTTGAAAGTATTTCTGTTTTTACCTTGCCTTACTGTACCTTGGGATAAAATATTAATAAAAAACAATATTTTTTCACTCAAATATTAAAAGTAAATGCTGATATCAATCCCCTTTCTGCTCTCTGAGATGCCACAAGTCTTTGTTTATAAACATCTAAAATTTTAAGCCGTTACCTTCAGATGCTAAATTTCTGTGTAAAGTTATTCCACCGGAGATAAAAACATCTCACATTGAAAGCCAACAGTGTCCTGATTCATTTTATATCAGCACTTTCTGTGATAAAATAATTCATTTGTTTATACTGATTAAAAATGTTAGATAAGTCAATTTCCATTCTTGTGTGTACTGGTAAAAAGGGTTAAAAGGAAGAGACAGGTGCTGGTTTTTATAACTTTCCACTCTGTCCAGGAAATCATTCTGCTGATATTTCAGACTTTTGTAACACCATATTTTACCCTTTAAACTGCTGGAAAGTGCCGTGAAACGCAGAGCATTTTGATTTTTAGGATGGAGGTGAGGGGCACGAGATTGAGTAGCTTCACTGGGGCTACACTTCACTAAAGGTTTTTCAGCTCATAGCTAAAATATGTTCAGTCCATCTGGAGGTTGCCGAGAGCCATATCTGTGCCTTGCAGTATTGGCAAGCTCCATCTAAAACTTTACCACCCGCTTCTACAATTTTCTTACGCCCATGTAGTGTCAGACTACATTATAGCAGTCCTATCGGAGTTTATAGAGCAGCATCGTTCAGCTGCAGGGCTTCTGGTAAATATGGATTTGCAAGTCATGCTGTGTGCGCACATTTAATTTAATCAGCTAAATCCCTCAGCTTTCTTTCATATAACCTTGCCTGTGGTAAATATGGATCATTGATGATGAGCTACAGTAACAACACTGACTGACTTCTTTACTATTGAACACAGGAATATTAATCCTCACAAACAAACAAACAAACAAACAAACAAGCCTGGTTTTAGAATTAGACACAGTGCAAAAATGACCTCACACTGATTCCAAAATCCAAGATGAGCTGGTTATTTGAGATCTGATAAAGAACAGGACATTATTCCTTGGGATTATTTTACTGTTCTAGATACAATACAGTGTTGTGGATGGCTTCAGAATTTTAAAACCTCAAAAGAAAAGTCAGTACTCAAGCAAAATGGCAACAAATGAAAATGCCAAAAGGGTACACTGTGAGTCTCTTACAGTGAGTCACAGTGAGGGACTGTGTTTTTGTGGCTAGCCAGACGTAAACACAGCAGTAAACACTCTCCAGGGCCACTCCTATACAGCTGCTTACTGCTACACAACCGGCTTCTACACAGTAATACTATAAATAATAATGATGTTGACGTAACGGTTTTCTTGACCAGTTTAAGACAATACTTGAGAGTTGACCTGTTCTTAAGGTGTAGCCATTTTCGCTGGTTTTGAATCGTTGTTATATTTTTTTTTTTTTTTTTTTTTTTTTTTTTTTTACCAAACCACAATCATCTCAGTTGTTTCACTTTATTGTATATAACCTGGTGTGAGTGGAGAAGGAGGTTGATTATAGGGTGTTGGAAATATTATGACATTTTCAAATGCTTATTCAAGGGTGGTTAACATAGCACACATTCAATGCAGATGATTATATATGTGTCAAATAACAGGTTTCGCAGTTATTATACTCGATGGATGTGCACAAAAGGTTGGAAACGTCAACAATACTAGCCCCATATATTTAACCTTTCAAATGTCAAATACAGTTTTAATACATTACTAAATGCATCTTCATCTCATAGCCTTTACCTAACCTGCAACTGTAAAAAACAGTATTAAATAGACCCTGCTAGCTACCATCTGATCTCAGAGATGTGGAGGTGGCAGCAGATAAAGTACTGGAGATGAAAAAAAAATCAAGATTTGCTTTTATAAGTTTTGTCTTTCCACCTGAAGCCAAAAACATGGATTTTGTGCCTGTTTTTTTTTGTGTCCATGTTCAGCACTGAATTTCTTTGTCATGTCACACTCCAAATTGGTGCTTAATGGTTCATATGAAATATTTATTTTTCCACTATGGCTAATGTATTTATAGAAAATTGTCAGAAAAAAACCCCAAAATATTCATAACATGAACAATGCTTGGATAAATGTTTTTTAGTTTCAATGTACAGTACATGGTGATATCACCCCATTCCTGCTCTCTGAGATGAGGCGTTCCAACACTTCAAGCACTAAAGATCTGTGTAAGTTTATTCTAACAAAGGCTAAAATATCTCACACTGAAAGCCAACAGTGCCCTGTCTCATTTGATAAGACTTAATAAAGCGGTAAAATAATTCATTTGTTTATACTAATTGAAAATATCTGATTGAAAATTTGAGTCGTTGTCTGACATCCACCTAAATGTATGAGCATGTTGTGCTTATCAACATAAATGTAAAGCTCATATATTGATATTGATTTTATTTAGTAGATTTCTTCATCCTGCCCTTAACTTAATTCCTGACTATGCTGCTGACTCTCTGGAATATGAAGTTAACACATGGAACTGTGTCATAAAGTATTTATTTAATTTTTACTCTATTTACAAAACAGTATTCCAGCTCTGCTGACTGCCAGAGGCAGTGTGAAAACCACTGTAAAAATGACTAGGGCTGGATTGTGCTATGCAACCCACACTATCATACGCATTCATATTCTCCCAATACTGATAAGACAGGCATTCTTCAGTGCACAGGTTTGAAAGCTGTATAGAGGATTTGGACAGGCATTGACTCACCTACAACCAAACTCAGTGGTGAGTTTGCTCACGTGCTCCTTTACTGTTTCATGTTTTTTCTTTTTATTGTTTAAAAGGATTTTAAAAAATATTGTTTCTGTATCTCGGATTGAAAAACGGTCATGAATGTAAGCCTCAAGCACAGTAAACAGTGCACTCATTTTATCCTGCCAGCATCATTGCATGGAACTGAAACTTACATCTTGCTCCTGGCTTGTAGACTTAACCATCAAAACATGACCAAAATGTTTAGTCATGAGGATGCCATCATTGAGTGTTTAGAATTGGTCTTTTTGGAACTGAAAGATCCCAAGACGAAAGGCAAGAATTTTAATTTCCAAACACAGCAGACTGGAGAATTTAAATAAACAAAAGCACTTTGATAAGAACTGTCCAATTTAGAAATACAGGCTCTGCCATTTGCTGGAATAAATCTGCGAGAGAAACATTACACACTTGTTTCAGTCTGTTGTCTCTCCATCAATGTCAACCTGACAAAATGCAATAAAACGAGGTCCCAGTCGCAGCAACAAATGCAGTCACTCTCTGAATGCATTATCTGGCACTTTCCATATCTACACCTTCAGTTTCTCATCACTGGCACAAGCCTTTCTGAATCCAGGAATGAATGTCATGTCATGTCAAGTCAAGTCAAAAAGCTTTTATTGTCATTTCAACCATATACAGCTGGTGCAGTACACAGTACAACGAAACAACAATCCTTTGGGACCCTGGTGCTACATAAAATGCAGAGCTACAAGAAACAACACAGAACACACAGTACTACATAAACTACACAGTACTACATAAAGACACTGCAAGACAGTTGTTCTTTCGACTGCTCCCTGTTCGGCATCTCCAGGGAGGATCATTCGATCCGCATATTTTGATTTAGCATAGGTTTTATTCCGGATGCCTTTCCTGATGCCATCCTTTTATCCAGGCTTGAGACTGAGACTGAGTTAACCCCTCAGTGGCTGGGTTGGTTCCCTGCTCAGGAATGGACCCATTGGCAGTGGTGGTAATCCTGCTGTTGCTAGACCGCCAGGGACAAAAATTCACAAGAGACAGTACAGCACCACAGTACACCATTTTTTTTATTGAATAATGTTCAATAGTAAAATGCTATCGATGTAAACATAAAAGACCATTTAACAAAGTAAAAAATATATGCAGTAATGTACTGTGCATGCGTGCGTGCGTGTGTGTGCGTGCGTGTGTGTGTGTGTGTGTGTGTGTGTGTGTGTGTGTGTGTGTGTGTGTGTGTGTGTGTGTGTGTGTGTGTGTGTGTGTGTGTGTGTGTGTGTGTGTGTGTGAAATGTAAAAGTAGTCCAAACTCATGCTGCTTACATGTTATTTCCAGGTAAAAATAAATCCTGAAATAGTCCTTACCATAATCTTTATAAAGCCTTTACATAACCCTCTAAACGATGAACAGATACAATACTGATACTAAACTATAGAAAAACACTTTTCCTTCAGAGCAAACGCTCAATGGTTCTATATAATCACACAACATTTCACTTACAGAAAGGCTTCCAAGTAAAATTTGTTTGAGATGATAAGATCGCTACTATCCAATGAAGACTTAAAGAAAATTTTTTATTAGTATTAGAGATTAAGGAATATAAATTTAAATTTTATTTATTTATTCATTCATTTATTTATTTATTTTCAAAATTCTATAGAAGCTCATTTCTGCCTTGTTTTAAAAAATAACAAAAGATAATTGCTTGACTTTATTTCTCAGAATTGCGACTTTATATCTTAGAATTCTGACTTTTTTTCTTGCAATTCTTGTATTTTTTTCTCAGAAATGCACCATATATTTCATCATACTAATGCAATTTCTCTAGTTACTCATTTCAGTCAAGATTATGGACTCTTGAAAGAACATTACAGTGGAATAGGTTGTGGTGTAGATGCAACAAAACAGATAATGCAGAAGTTTCAAATTTCAATTAATACGACTTTTAGATGAACAAAGTGTGGCCACGACTGATATATACACGTCAACGTAGACGACCTCGCGAACGAAGAAGTCTTATTAAATGGAGGACAGTTTCTCTGTCTATAATAATCCCAGACATCCAACATTTCTGGTAAATCCACCAATAATCACGTTGATGTCCTGATGCCTGAAGCTGTTGGTGTATAAAATATGCCACTTTTACATCATCTGGTGTGTTGTGTCTACACCACCACCGATTTCTCTGTAATGTTCTTTTAATAGTCCGGAAAAGAATTTCCAGGAAAAAAGTCAGAATTCTGAGATGTAAAGTCACAATTATATTTTATTATTTTTTTAAAACAAGGCAGAAACAAGCTTCCATAAAATTCAGTGTGTATAATGGTGTTGATATTTGTTGAGCTCTATGCTGTCAGACTAATGGATGCTGCCTACATGCTCTCATATGCTTTCATGGGGCATTAGAGTGGGTGTGAATAAATAATTATTATTTTAAGATCATTAAATGTCTAGTGTAGTGGATGTGAACCGACGACGTTCAGATAAAGAAGGTCAAATTTGTGCCATATATCACTTTTGTCAAGCCACTACACTGTAGAAATTGCATGAAAGTAATTTTTTCTAGAAAAAAATGTTGGAAAACTTCAACTCTGTATTACATGCACAGAAGTTTGGAATGCAAACATACAGGTACTAAAAAAAGAAGAAACTTTCAGTGCTGATGGAGGCATAAATTCCTCCGTAGGCAAAAAATCCCTGTGAAGTGCAACACTAATGCTCTGTGCCAACAGGTCATTCATATGCTTCCGATACACACACACACACACACACACACACACTATTCTTTCCTTCCTTCACTCTCGGTCCTTCTCTTTTGTGTGTATTATTAATCGCTAAAGTGACAGAAGGCCACTGTCAGAGCTTAAACACAAGGCTACACTGAGTTCTATTATTAATGTCTGAGAGAGAAAAGAAGAGTCACTTTGTTTCGAAAGCTGTGACACATGGACAGAGTGGAGAGAGAAAGCGAGAGATTGAGGGAGATGGACTCCATGTCGAAAAGTCACTTTCTTTACTTCTATTATCTCTTGAGTACCTCCTGCCAGCTTTCATTTCCATGTTGCTGATTCTAATAGAAGAGTGAATTACCATGAATAAACTGTATTATCATTCTCTCTCTCTCTCTCTCTCTCTCTCTCTCTCCCTCTCTCTCTCTCGGCTGGGTGTTGATAGTCTAAATGGGTGTCCTACATTAGTGGCTCTCTGCATCTTTCGGTGTCACAGCCACGTTCACTTGAGTGCTCAGACTTGCTCCCATTCTCACTCAAGTGCCGGCGTGCTCGCCTGCTAGGCGTGCTAATGTTTTCTGGCCTCTGTGAATTGTGTGTGCATTTTTTTTTCTTCCAGACGTGTTAACACGCTTTACTTTAGTCGTGCTTGATTAGGCCGTCGTGCTTGGGGTGAGGATACAAGGTTAATAGTTCTGTTATGTGACTAGTGAAATACTTTCCTTTAACACCTTTATCGCATGGTGTGGCTTTAGATACACAAACACACACATTAAACACACACTATATACACAGACTCCTACTGACTTATAGGTACTTAAGAGAGGACAAGGACACAATAATAGACAAGGGTAAATCCCATAATGTAAACTGAACTGTTTGGAGATCTGTATGGGTGGCTTAGAGAGATAGATAGATGGATAGAGAGATAGAAAGAGAGAGGGAGAGAGAGAGAGAGAGAGAGAGAGAGAGAGAGAGAGAGAGAGAGAGAGAGAGAGAGAGAGAAAGGGGGGGAAAGAGATGGCCCTGTCTTCTTTTTAATATGCTCCAGATGTCACTATCTACAAAGAGTCACCCCAGGATGTGAAAACACTCACGCACACTCTCACACACACACATACACACACACACACACACACACACACACACACACACACACACACACACACACACACACACACACACACACACACACACACACACACACACACACACTCACACACACACACACACACTCAAGTTTGTCTTACTATCCTTCTTGTGAAATTGAATGCAGCTATACATAGTGCTATGCTTACACCCAAATCTAACTTATTAAATGGTTTCTTTACAAAAATGAGCAATATCAGCAAGGCTGTGATTCGGTCAGGGCGCAAAGCTGCAGTCTGAATGCTTTAGCTAATCACAGACATGCAGAAATTTATTGTAACTGCATGTTTACTAAGTGTTTATGATATTGGTTATTTACAACCCATACTGCATTTCTTACATGGTATGGTCAAATGATTTGTTTCATTTTGCTGTGCTAGTGGAAGTAGATCCAAAAGAAGCACCAAGCTGGGAAGAACATGCAAACTCCACACACACACGGTGCAGAAAGGAATCGAACGACCAACCCTGGAAGTGTGAGGCAATTGTGTTTATTTGTATTCATGAAAAAAATCTACTGTTAACCAAGTCCACTGATGATCTTTATCTCTACAGTAATAAAGAAACTAAGAAGTGGAATTTTATGCAGCAAACACGGAGTGATACAGTGAGACTGTGAAACGTCACAGTAGTTATCCTAAATATAAATATTCTTGGAAATCCAGTAATAGAGCTGCTAAAATCACCAGAGATTCCACCCACTTTAGCCTGTTGCAATCAGGCAAGCACTCAGTCTGAATGAGAAATCTGAGCGGTTCGAGAGGACTCCTCAACACAGACATGTCCATCTTATACATCCCATAACATTCCATAAAGACTTGTTTTACTCCACTGTCATTCTGAACATGCCACTACTGTACAAACACTCTCAAGTAATCACTTTCCATTCTGTAATGTTTGTACCTTCTGTACTGTTTCTATTTCTAACATAAATATGCACATTATTATTATTACTTCTTATTACTTCTATTCACTTAAATGTACAATCTAAGGATGGGGTTTTCATTTCACTGCATGTTGTGTACTGTATATATATCTGTGTATGTGACAAATAAAATCTTGACTATTAAGAGTGTACACATCCCCTAACTAAACTGACTTTATTAAAGCTACCAACTTACTAAATTTTGCTTTGTCAATTTTATTCCACTTTTCTTAACAAAAATGCTGCAGAGCTTTGGAATTACAAGCAGATCTCCTGTGCACAGCTGTCTTCAAAGTTATTCAGCGGGTTTTCCATAGGATTTACTGTAGATCTGGGCTCTGACTGGATCCCAAAATATTGATTTTCTTTTTGTTTCTCATGAATTTTTTCTTCATCAGCCCCAGTCACGACTGAAGAAAAGCAGCACCTTAGCATGATGCTGCCATCACCATGCTTCACAGTGGGCAATAAGCCATGCTTTCTTTTTTACACCAAATATATCTTCTAGAAGTCTACGTAAAAAGTTCTACCTTTATCTTCTCACACCATAAGACAGTGTGCCACATGGACTGGGCTGATCTGGACAAGCTTGGATTTTTTTATTTCATAAAATCTAGCCACTCTTCCCGACAGCGCAGACAATATGGACGATTGTTGTCATATGTAGGCAATTACTCATGCTTGCCAGATGTTCCTGAAGCTCCTTAACTCTTTAGATCTCTTGGCAAGATGAAGCCTACAGATGAAGCTGATCTTATTTGGTGATTCTAATTAGAAACATGTCACTCATGATAATTACATATATACAACAGCGAGTTCCAGTCAGTTTGATAATATTGCAACAGTCTAGATTTTTTTGTCAGATGGAGATGTAAAGGAAAAAGGCATGAAAGTTGTACTGGATACAACGGTGTGTGAGCTAGCCAGCTAGGTGACATGTGACTATTTCCACAAGCAGAGCAAAAATAATCAAGATGTTTGAAATATCACTTAGTCAATATTTGTTTCTTGATTAGAAGACTGTTGTATAAAAGTAATATCATACTCACAATAGTGCCACTATACTGAACATTGGCAGTGGTGTTATTAGCAGCATTGAGCTTGTGGGCTCATGCATGAGATAAATCTCAGTCTTTTTCATGCCATATTGATTGAACAAGAGTTTGAACGTGATTGATTGATTAATTCAGAACACAGTCACAAACTTCATTATGAAAGGGTCTTTTTTTCCTTAAAAGGTTTATTATTCATAATAATTCCGTGCACATAATAATATCATATCATATTAATTTCCTTAAAAATAAAAAAAATGCAATGTTTTTCTTTCATTTGAAGCTGATAAGAAAAAAAAAATCAATTTTGGGAAGATTAAAAAAAAAAAAAAAAAAGTTCAAAAAGTCCAAACATCTTGTGTGACATGAATTTCCTTACAGTACAATTATGAAAATTTTAATATATTGTCTTGTTTTTTAAAAATAGAATTGTAATGTAGTTATGTATTAGCCTTATATTATGCAAATCATCCACCATTCCATTTCTGTGAGTGAGTTGTTACTATAGAAACCACAATGAGTGCATTAATTTAAAGCTATCATTTGCATTACAGTCAGCACTGAACATGTCAGAGTCATGCAGTTATGGAAAATGAATCAACACCTTCTGACCAAGCCGATCTGAATTCAGCTGAACTGGTATTAATGCACTAAATTGTTCCTCTATGAAAAAAAAAATTACAAATTCACATATATGATATATAATCACATACAAGTATTAAACATATGAGCCCACATTGAAAATTTGGGATTTTTTTTTTTTTTTTTTTTTTTTTAGAAATAAATAGAAGGTTATAGACTTTTGAAAGCTGCGAACACATTGCTTACAAATGCACTTTATTCATAAACAGTCATTTTATATTCATATTATTATTGTATTTAAAACAATGTAAGTAACTGCACTATATGGCCATATTTATATGTAAGCACATTTTTTATTGAGATTGATGATGTTAACTGCTTAGTACAAAAGGTCAGATTTCCCTCACGTCTAATATCCTTTACTGAAGCATGTTCAGACGACACTCTGATAGATTTGATCTAAAATGGTTCATAAGCTTTTGCACCGACTTGTGGTGTCCATGCAAGTCTGAGTTCACACTGACATTAAAGCAAAAAAGGGGATGAACCGAATATTAAGAAACTCTGAGATTCATGTCAATTTTTCAAAGGTTCTACATTTCACTCAAGTTGTAGAAATCGGACATGTTGAAGTAGCTTCTTGGCTACAAACGCTGCATTACATTTGTCCTTTTCGAAATGCTAGCTCGATTCTGGATATTTTACATGAATGGTTGTCTGCATCAGGGAATACATTTTGGTTAAAAAAGGCACTCGAAAAGAATGGATGCGACATACGGCTGTTTGAAAATGTGACGGTCAGTTGGTGCTACAGTGCAGTGAAGCAAAAAACTCATCACGTTGGTGCTTGAACGATGGAAAAGAGGGGGCTGTAGGGAAGCGAAGGGGTGGGGGGTTGCAATCCGTGGAGATGATATTAAAGGCCACTGCATCTTGTTGCTGTGTATTTTGTTCAGATAAAGGCTAGAAATGGAATAAATCTGGCTGATTCTTGTGTGGACTGCAGTGTGCCTTGGTTATTAACGAGGCCATGCATGTGTGTTTCATTAGCTCTGATCTGATATGAGCATGTCTTCTAATATAAACCTGAAGCAGACGATATCGCAGTGCCTTTTCTCTTAGCTTCATTGCTAAATGCATGTCGTATTCCGTGAGTGTGTTTATTCGGCTGGACAATGGTGTACAGGCATAGGTGACTGCACAGAGAGCCAAAGATGCAGCTGCATGAGAGATCAGTCATCTCAGCAAGCTGATCTGGCAGGACACACACACACACACACACACACTATACATAGAGTAGAGGGAGAGACCTTAAAAATTGTAAGCTGGCAAGCGAAGACAGAAGCCCATAGAATAGCCACTCCACTCTGCACGAGGTTAACATCCCCTGGCCCTGTTCCCTCTGTCCACTTCTCCTTCCAGTCCTCCTCCGCAGATCGTTCATTCTCCAGGACCGTACTACATTGTGGCTGTGGGCGGTAGAGACTCTTAATGGAGCCAGGCTTTTAAAATGTTCAGCTGTCTTTCAGCTCAAAACACCCTGCTGTGTGCATTCACACGCTCCCTCCCTGTCACACTTCACTCCTAGGCACGTGTAACAGACCACAAACACTTTCACTCATACCATACAGCTGGGATGAGTGGCTCAAGTGACTGGCTAATTAAAATAAAAAAATCAACCAAAGCTGCTGAGTAGTGTGTAAGTGCCTTGGAAAGTGACCCAATGGTTTGGCCATCATACACTGTGTTAGTTACACACATGTAACTCTGCACCACAGTGAGAACCTTAGCGTGCCGTATCATTCGAATGATCTGATGCTGATTTAAAGAGAACAGTGATTCTGAGTAGACATGATCCTGACACTCTTCCATTAAGAGACAAATTTAGAAACCAGCTGAGGATAATAGCCAGTGAGTAAGCAAATCTGATATGACAAGATGAATGAATAAAATGTGAAGAATTAATGAATGCAGAAACATTTTGTCAAGTATACTGGCTCATCTCACTGGGAAAAATATATCAGAAATGATTTCTCTTTTGAGCTACTTGGTCATGGAGTGTGCAGTGTTTCTGCCTCATAGCTCCAGGGTGCTGAGTTCATATTATTTTTGTTCATATTTTGTAAACCTGTGTCCACATGGCTTTTTTCCAGGGGTCTCTGGTTTCCTTCCAAACACTCAAAAACATACCAGTAGGTGATTTGGCTTAGATGAATTGCCCCTAGGTGTAAAGGAGTGTATGAATGTGGGTGTATGCCCTACAGTGGATCGGTTCTTGTCTCACCACACCTTGCTTCCTGGGATAGGCTCCGGATATTTAGCAAACAAGAGGATTTAATGTGCTTAGTGAATGAGTGAGTGAGAGTGGGGTGTATTGTTATTCCTTCCATACACACAGACATTCACACACTCATTCACACGTCGGGGCAAATTTATCTTAGACAAGCCACTTACTGACGTGTTTTTAGAGTTAACTCATTACTCAGGATCAAATCAGCGGCTCTGAAACTGTGAGCCAGTAAACAACCAGCTTCTACGTCATTGTGCATCCTACAATCTCTATTTGGTACATAATAATTTGCATATTGCCTCTTTGTTTTGAAATCTATATTTCACACACAAACTGGTTTTATTTCGACAGAATAACAGTTGCCGTACTATACGCGTGGCCGGTCGGCCTTCATATTAACGGTTGCCGTGGTAATAACATTTCTCAGTGTGTCATGCAACTAGAATTCAACTTGACAACAAATCCTTTTTCTTGAGATTTTTCTAAATGAGATTCACCATTGTGTATACAGTATGCATCGTATCATGAAAGTTGAAGCAGAAGCAGTGTCACTCCATATTTTCATAACGTTTTCTCAACTCTTCTTAAATTTGTCGTTTGACTGGACACACATGTAGTCGCTAACGGTTACTCTCGCTCCTATCCCAGGAAGTAGCAGCTGTCAATAAAAATACATAGTATGTGTTCACTGTGTGCGTGAAATTAGCATCATTTTTATAAACATTGTATCAGCATGCAATGAAATCTAATTAATTGTGGATAAGGATCATTGTTGTGAAAGTCTGGTTACCGGTGGTGACTGCAAAAGAACATTATCTCAGTGGTGCTCGGGGTGCAGACACATTTTAACGATTCACAATTCAAAATCTATAATTCGATCGTATTTTGTTTTGTCTTCGGTATATTTCTGTGATGTAATTGAACATATATGTACATTAAAAAAATCTACAACCAGATTTCAAATTTGCTCAGATATCCCAGTTATGGTGACGGGTTTGTGATGTTAATATGTTGCAGATTAGCTGCAGATTTGGAACTACGTACTGTATATGCTACTTTACTAAGCTACTATGGTGGAAAATGTAGACTGTATTGTAGTAATATTATAATATAAGCAGTCTTATCGTTTATACATAAAAAGTAGATGCTTGAGCATTGTTACCCTATTCCAATATAACCCACAGTATCTAGTTACTGTTGTAGTCTCAGGTCCAGTGCCAAAAGTATGTTGTGTGTATTGTATGTCTGTATTCTCAGCAACGCGTCATTCCCATTGGAGACAATTCAGGTCAGTTCAATAGTGTAACATTTTGTAGTGTACAGTCCACTGAGGAGAGCTTATGTGCTATTTACCACAATTAAATATCAGGCAGAGAGATGAGTGTTACTGGGTTAATACAGCATTAGTGCAGTATGAATCAACCAAGCACATGACACTGGGGCATCTCTCTCTCTCTCTCTCTATCTCTCTCTCTCTCGCTGCTCCATTTTCCAGTCATTTCAGTTATCAGTCGGTGAATTTGCTCTGTTTATGTACATAAATCTTTCACTCACTCACTCACTCACTCACTCACTCACTCACACTCACTCACTCACTCACTCACACTCACACACACACACACACACACACACACACACACACACACACACACACACACACACACACACACATATATATATACAGGTGAAATGTAGGGATACTTATGTATGCAGTACAAAAGTTCACAGGCACAGATACTGAAAATTGCCTCATGTAACGTGCCCAGGAATTCAAAATTCTCTCTCTCTTGCTCTCTCTCTCTCCCTCCCTCTCTCTCTCTCTCTCTCTCTCTCTCTCTCTCTCACACACACACACAGACACAGAATCAATTTTATTTCCATTTATTTCCCTTAATTTGCCCCTGTATCTTCTCATCATTACAAAACTGCAGTTCTAATCACAGGCTCAAAATACTGACAAAAAAATACAACCTCCGAGCAGACGTTGGCACTCTTCCAGAGCAACTTCACATTACACGGTGACAAAGAAGTACATCAGGAAGCAGAGAGCAAAAGAGAGAGAGAGAGAGAGAGAGAGAGAGAGAGAGAGAGAGAGAGAGAGAGAGAGAGAGAGAGAGAGAGAGAGAGAGAGAGAGAGAGAGAGAGAGAGAGAAGAATAAAAAGCGTAAATGAGAGACAGGCAGCTGTACAGTAGAGCTGAATGGGACAGTGGGAGGGTCATCCGTAACAGTTATAATATCATTATAAAGGAGGTGAATGGGAAGGAGGCCACCAGGTTTAGAGTGAGACAAAGGTTACATGACTGATTATGCACCCTATTCTGGCCCTGTCCCCTTTGCTTTTGTTATAAGGGAAGATGGCTTGGCAGGGCACGCAGAGTCCAGCTCAGCACACAATGAAAACTCGACAACACACACACACACACACACACACACACACACACACACACACACACACACACACACACACACACACACACACACACTCATCCTGTATATCATGTATACAGATAACACCGAAGCAATCAAAACACATACAAAAAAGTCTACACGCACAAATCCTTGCATTCACAAGGAGTTCACATACAGTAGGAGTTTCACTTCGAGATCTGATACCCAGGATGTGGTGGATTGGATATCGGAGAAAAAAATTCAACCTGATCTTATATAAATGGTGATTAGCATAGGTTTTGGAAAATATTTTTATTTCAGACTTGATTGTCCTCCATTTTTAAAGTGTGAAAAAATATAAATAGCTTGGTTATTTTTAAAGAAAACAATAAATCAGGAAATACTCGAGGTTTCATCTCTGTTTCAACCCATCATATAGATATTTCACAAAGTGTGTGTATCATCAATATTTACCCTGGTGCCCTAACACACACACACACACACACACACACACACACACACACACACACACACACACACACACACACACACACACACACACACACACACAATGCAAAAATGTCTGTGGAAGATGTATTAATATACAATATATTTCATTATCTTCAGGTTTCCTTAACAGAAATCATGCAAAACAGCAGCATAGATTTTTATAAACTACCTGTAATTTACTTTTTAAGCTTTTATATTTCCAACATTTATAAAACATCAAAACAGGGAGAAATTTGGGAAAATAAAGCCTGTGCTACAAAACCACATCTTACCTCTAATACACAGTTGCTCCTTTGAGTAATGGTGGACTTGAATTAGTCAGAGTAAAAAAAAGTAGTGATCGGACCCAAGATACTCTCAGGAAATGGCAAACTTTTTAAATGTAAATATATTTTTTGATAGAATTTTTAGATATTAAATATTAGATTGTTTTATACCAAAGTGCACTTGAAAAATTCTGCAGGGTCAAAAGTTGATCATTTCCAGCTTCATTGTTTACTATTGCACATCTAATATGTTTCTATAGTAACAACTTGCACAGGAATGTGTATTGTGGACACACCTCATAAACAGATAAAAATAAAAGTGCTACTGTTTCTTTAGCGTGTTTGGAAGGAGTCTCCAGTGTTAGCTGGTCAGAGTGATGTGTGCTTTCTTTGTAAAATGCCAACTTACATTTTTGGCCTTATTAACTGAAGGAAAGAAGGAAAGAAAGGCTGGTGAGGAAACAACTACAGCAGTTTACAGCAGTGATAATTAAGTCCTAACAGGAACTAACTTGTTTCACAGACTTTCCACAACATGAACTATTAAGTTGAGAAAAAACATGACGTGTTCTCTAATTCTTTAATCTAGATATACGAAGGATAAAACAGTTTTGGGCGTGCTGTCGTGTTATTGTTATTAGGGTGTAAAGAAACTCCACTCTGCATCTGGCCACATCACAGCACCCAGTTATCATTTCATATACTGTACCACAGTTCTGTATGCTCATCTCGCACTGCCGTAGAGGAGCTAACTCTGCATTCATACACACTGTACACAGGCACAGCACAAACATACACACACACACACACACACTCATAGAAACTAACTAACACATACTCACACCATACACAACAAAGAAGTTTGTATGCACATCGGTACACAAAATAACAGCTTCAGATCCCTCATTCATGTGTAACTGTAGAGATCCAGTCTATCTGCACATATTTTGACTTCTCGTGCACGCATACACAAACACACCAAAATTGTCTCATACATATTGAACACACACATAGACAGACAACAAGTGTAATAGTTCCTTACCTTCTTCAGCCGAACCGGGCTGGAGGGAAAGGAAGAGCCAGAGGAGGATTGTCCACATTTCTGTCAGTACAGTCCACTACAAGAGTGACAAGAGGAGAAGGCATGAGTGAGAGAGGGGCATCCGTGAAAAAAAGAGGTAGACAGGGAGAAAGAGGGAGAGCAGCGGTATAGAAGGAGGAGTCTGTGTGCTCTTTTTGATTTCTGATTAGAGAGAGAGAGAGAGAGAGAGAGAGAGAGAGAGAGAGAGAGAGAGAGAGAGAGAGAGAGAGAGAGAGATGTGGAGGGGGAGGGGGAGGAGGAGAGTCTGTGTATGATGATTATGACTGAGAAGTGTGTGTGTATGTGTGTGTGTGTGTGTGTGTGTGTGTGTGTGTGTGTGTGAGAGAGAGAGAGAGAGAGAGAGAGAGAGAGAGAGAGAGAGAGAGAGAGAGCATGAAAAATAAAAAAACATGTTTGGCTGGTCTGTACAAAAACTGTCAAAACATGTAGCAGGTAGTGAGTCCCTGACATTCACACCCATCCTCTAAATACAACAATCAGACGGATGTCTTTTCATCTGTAATGTGAGACAAACCAGGAAAAATATCCTCTGCAGTGAAGCAGTAAGTTTTAAAGGTAATATCACATTCAGTTTTCAGCCATTTTTAAACAATGACATATTTCTTTCTTTTTGCACACACAAATATGCATGCTCATCTTACTAGTTTGTCTTACTCTCCTTTTTAGGACCTTTTACTTACTTCTGTGTGTGTGTGTTGGGTGTGTGTCTGGTTGTGGGTGTGTGTGTGTGTGTGTGTGTGTGTGTGTGTGTGTGTGTGTGTGTGTGTGTGTGTGTGTGTGTGTGTGTGTGTGTGTGTGTGTGTGTTTTACTGTACCCAAGACACTGGTTTGATACAAATATCTCTATACATGTTAAGACACACACACACACACACACACACACACACACACTAACGCTTGGTTCAGTATCTGGATCTTTGTATAAAGACAGCGCCCTCTGCTGCACAACACTTCAGCAGCAGCTGCACACACCACAATAAAACATTTACAGCCCATTACAACAGGCCACATTACATTGAGTCCAATGTCAAGTGAGCCATACAAAAAAATCTTTTAATAACCAAGAGCAGATAAACAACTCCTATTAAATGATCTCATTCTTGTCAAAAAACTTAAGGGATTCCAGCAATAAACGTGCACACGATTCTGATCAACATGTATATCATATTGTGGAATGGTTCCTATATATTGTCTTATAAGAAAAAATATATAAATATCATGTAGGACCACTACAGCATTTTAAAGGGATCCATGCAGGTTTCTATTCAGGAATTCTTCTTCATATTTCATACTTCATAATCCTGAAGGTGCGATTTCCACTGTTATATTTTTACTAACCAACATTTTTTTAACTTTCCTTGACAGGATTTTGTACTTTGATCAACCTCAGCTGAGACACTGTGCAGAAAATACTATTTATGCTGCATGCTGTATATATATACAAACATATTAAATAGAAGCCTAATAAAAATCTTAAACATTTTGTACTATATTCTGTTAAGCTCATTTGAAACTGTGTCCACTGTAAAAAGGGCTATACAGATAAAACTGAAATTGAATTGAACTGAATATATACATACATACCAAAAATGTGGTGTGTTATCTTTAACTTCAAATATCATATAATCTCTTTTTTTATTATTATCTCAGGCAAGACATTATTTCCATTAAAAGTTCCAATAAGCCTCTAAAAATAAATCCATTAAAATCCTATGAGACGAACTAAAATATAGATAAATTATTTTCAGCATTTATCTGAGAATTAACGGTGTGTCTGTATACAGAACTTTTTAGCATATAATAAAATATATTTCAAATAAAATTGATTGTTTTCTAGCTAAATAAAAATATATATACTGTAGTGACTTGCATAGGTTTCCACTGCTTTGACTCCCATAGTTTGTGAAATGGGTAAATATCAACTATATAATTCACAAAGCTTTGTGAGTTAAGTTAAGTTTAAAAGTTAAAGTTAAGTTTATTGTATTGAGCTCATTGCTCTGTTTTGTCCCCTAGTGGAATCACAGAGACTAACACCATTTCTTTTTATCCAAATCATTCGATTCATTTACAGTTCACAAGATGATTTTAAAGTTTATTTTCAGTGCTAGATGACCTATGATCCTGTTCAAAAGTCTTTTAATTTATGTTTCTTTAACAATTTTTAGGTAAAAATTAAATGTTACACAGAAATGTGTGAATGTCACTAAAGAAAGTAAGATTTTAATTAAAGGACCAGCAGGTTGACTTGTACAGTAGCAAGAAACAGAAGCCGCAGTCAAATAGGCCAGAAGAACTGTAGCAGGTTTAAAAAACCTATAACACTTTAACTGCTCATTATAATCCATATTTATGTGTAAATATGTTTCATTGTTTGTCTATATATTCATCTACAGAATGTTTTTTGTGGAGTACTGACTGCTTCTATACAGTATATACTTTCCTTCAGCTCTTCAAACCTCTCCACACAGCATCGGCACTTTATTCATTACAAAAACACAGACTGTGAAATATTCAAGTGTTTTATTCATTATTCATTTAAAAGAACATGCAAGTAATGACACAAAAAAAAAACAGAAACAGAAATGAAAAAAGAACAGAAATATACAGAAGCTGCTAAACCACAAGAAAAGCAAATTGAATAAAACGAGCAGTAGTTGGTTATCAGTATGTTTTCACAAATTTCCTCTTTTATTAACTGATTTGTTTTATTTTCAGGATAGTTTGCAATCTTTGTGTTAAGCAATCTGTAAGCTTCATCAAATAAATAGCAAATAAACAATGATTCGAATATATTATTATTATTATTATTATTATTATTATTCATAATAATAATAATGCAATAATTACATTTCCTGCCGAGATCATTAACTCATTAACTTAGGTGCACAAAAAGACTGTAATCTGTAATGTTTAAAACATAAATTCATTTGAAATCCTTAATCGCTGTGTCTTTCAGTAAGTAATAAACAAAAATATAAATAAAAAACCTTATTTATCTAAGCAGATAAACACTGTCCAGTGAGCTTTTTTAATTTACCTTTTCTATTCTCACCTTAAAAGTGCTCAATGTTATGAGAACAGTTTTAACAGTCAACAGTCAATGATGTGGGACCATACATTATATTACAAGGTGAATATATAATAATTAATCAGTGTACCTCTATAAATGAAATGAAATCTCTAATATTTATATTTATTTTTTGTTCTCTTACAGTATAACCTGGTCATGAGACAGACAGCAGTGGCTTTTTAATTTAGTAGTTTAAAGACTTTTTAAAGACTGGCAACATTTAACCCAGTGGGTAGATGTATTACATCTTAAAAACATGATTTAGAGCACAAATAGCTACTGTAATAGTGTTTAATTTATGCTCGTTCAGTTAAACACATGATTCCATATGCCCTTGTTCGTAATGGTGGATGTATTTGGATGTAAAGGAGAAAGAAGAAATAAAAAAGAGATGGATGTACAAATGCAGGAAGAAGCATCTTTATAATTTTCTATATATTTTCTATAATTTTAGGTCAGACATTTAATCTTATTTCCGTTTCAAGAGTTGGGAATTAGGGAAAAAATGTTTTTCTTTTTTTTGTTAAGTTTTTTTGACCCAAACAGAATGTAAGATGGGATGTAGGTTGGATGTGGTAGCTCAGTGATTAAGTGATTAAGGTCTGGACTACTGATCGGAAGGTCATGGGTTTAAAGCCCAGGTCCACCAAGCTGCCACTGCTGTGCCCCTGAGCAAGGCCCTTAACCCTCAATTGCGCAGTTGTTTCAATTGAAATTAAAAATGTAAGTCACTCTGGATAAGGGAGTCTGCAAAATGGCATAAATGTAAATGTAAGACAAGCTTTTAGTGTAAAGACCCATGGAGCATGCTATAATGATGAAGTGAATATTCTGATGTGTAAAGGCTAAGAGAAAATATTTACTTTATCTTCGCATGTGTTACTTAAAGCACCTGAATAACTTTTGTGTACTGTCAATTCATTAATGATTTTTACTGATTCTAAATTGATTTGGATCCCAGAATCCTATCACCTGCCAAATTGGGTCCCAAACTGATAGTAGCGCAAGTCATTCACTTTTTTCAGACAGTGAATACACTTGCAATAAAGGTGTTTATGTTGCTGCAGGCATTTGTTAAATAAGCAGCATGAGTCTGTATTTGTTTGAATGCGTGTCTCTAGTACATCGTCCTCTAAAGTGTTATTTAGTGCTTCTTTATAATAAATCTGCCCAATGTGCCTCAAATTCCCTGTTTCTCCTCTCTGGAGCTTGTTATCATGTGAGGAGTTGGAATAAAATAAACTTTTTAATGAGCTCTATGGGTTCGCTCCTGTCTTGGAATCCTTATGTTCGCTAAACTCCACCATTGCAACTTTCTCTGTAGGGGAGGAGACTGACATACCAGCCACGCCCTGTGTCTGAGAGGACTGGGGAAGGCCGGAAGCTGCCTTTCTAGCAAATCCGCTGGCAATATCCTCAAAGGTCCGACCTTTAGTCTCAGGAACCCAGAAGTAGGTAAACAGGAAGAAGAACACAAGAAGAACGAAGAAAATGATGAAGACGTATGGTCCACACACACTCTGGAAAGAGGAAAGAAAGTTAGCTGCATGGATTCTTTGCATCCTTAGTGTTCTACATCATCTCTTTTATTGGGTTTGTGATCTGATTTATTGTGATTTATGATTTGTGAACTCTTTTTTTTGTCATCTGAACTTTTTTTAAGCTTTTGAGAGGGCATTTTTAGTTCTTTTGTCTTATGTAGGCTTTCTGTTTTTATTTTGTTCACTATTTAAATTAACTCCTAGAATTGCATTTGAATAAAACTTTTATTTTGCCTTGTTCCTCTCTCGTGATTAGAAAACTGTACATTAAAAAATGATTTTCTTATGTAAAGTGAAATGCATGATGGAAAATAATAGTCTCATGTTTAGTAAGGGAGATTTATCACCAACCAAATGGAAGTATTCTTACCAGCAGTAGCGGAAAGCACAGACCCACTAGGAAGTTGGCCGTCCAGTTGGAACCTCCACCTACAGCCACTGCAGCCGGCCTCGCACCTTGACCAAACAGCTCTGTTGCTATGAACCATGGGATTGGCCCTGGGCCAATCTCAAAAGTTGCTACAAACCCCAAAACAGCTATGATGGCCACGTAGCTTACCACTGGAATTTTACTCTGAAAAAGGAACGGAACGGTATTTTTAGTCATCGAATGTCATGCTGAATGCTTTGAGAACACATTTCTCTACTGATCTGATCTGAGAAGCTTTGTGGTCTTATACATAGGCTATATAGTAGAAACACTATAATACTGTATTCCTCACTACATTTCCACAGAGCAGACCCAGAGTCTTGCATGACCCAACACCAGAACCGATCCTTTTAAAGATATTCACCAGATATCACAACCATGGGCGTAAATCCCGGGGGGACGGGGGACGGGGGACCCCCCCCCCCCCATCCGAGGATTGTTAACACCCCCCCCCCCCAAATGTATTTAAAAAACATCGCACTATCTATTGTGAAAAATATATGTATGTATACCTAAATAATTGTTTAAGTAGAAAAAAAACAACCGCAAAAATGCATTTAGAAACAGTTGAGTTCCCCCTCCGCTTCCTCACAATGGTTTGACCCACTGCCTGCTTTCCCAGGTCTTCTCACCTACTCTGCACACACGAGTCAGGTGTGTGTGGCTGCGGCTCAATTAATGTTCAATTCATTAAGTAGGGGATTTTATTCAATTTAAATAAAGCGATTCTCTTTAATGTAGCAATGTAGCTTGATGCAGATTCATTCATAAATTAGTTGCGGCAAAAATGCTGATTACCGATGTAATTCTCCATGAATCTGCTAATTAGCGATTAAAATCTGACTTATCTAGTTAACGTTAGCTTGTTTACTTGTTTGTTGCATAGTGCACTGTAACTAACACGCCAAAGCCGTTTCCCCATGCATTGTTTTATTTGGGACGACTTGGCATAATGGTAACTTAACATTAACGGCCACAATTAGCATATTGTTTAGCTGTGTATTTACTAAATGAGCACTGTGCTACGTCCGAACTGACCTCACCGTATTTTTTTGTATAATCAATTTCTATTGGTATTAAGTGTATTAATTAATTTTGATTAAAAATTTAAACCTTTTTTAAATTATTTTTTATTTATTGTTGTGATTTTTTTATGATAGTTTTACTTTCTTTGAATAAAAACTTTGAAAATACCCATAATGACGCGTCTCCATGCTACAATAATAATCTTTATAAGTACAATTAGACTGTTATTTGTGGCCCCCCCCCCTTCAATAATTGCTCATGAGAAGTTTTATATTTACCCCCCTCCCCCCAACTGTTAAATGAAATTTATGCCCATGATCACAACCTAGTTTAATAAAGAATACTGTTACATCTGGCTGTAAGCTAATGCACATTTTGATTATTTTTAAATGTTATTTTTTATATCTGGCACAATTGCCCAAATATGGCACAAATGCCCAAATAACTCAGCACTTACTTCACTGAATTCTACACATTCTTCCATGAAAACAACAGACTGTAAGAATGATGAAATTATAACATTCAAGCAAACATGAATACACAAAAGTCGTTCATGTACAACAGCGGTGTCCAATCTTATCCGGAAAGGGCCGGTATGGGCGCAGGTTCTGCTTGGTTGGAACGAAAACCTGCACCCACACCAGCCCTTTCTGGATAAGATTGGACACCGCTGATGTACAATAATGATTTCAGTGCAGCATATAGGAGTAAACCTATATGCATCACTGCTGTAGTTATTAGCTGAACGGTAATATTGATGAGGTGGGTGAAGATTAACCAACCGTTTGATGCCAGATTAAATCATGTCATGACATGTTTGTTGATATTTTCATTAGTAGACTGGAAGGCAACCGGATTCTTACCTCTGTAGACGCAATGAGAATTTTTTTACACATAATCTTGTACACAGAATATGGTCTTTGTGGTTGTTCTAAGTGGATGAGAACTGAGTAAATTGATGTTTTACTGAAGTTAGCATATCACAGGAACTGTAAACTTACATGTAAACTTCATTTTGGTGGAATACAACCTACCGTAATAGGAAAAATAGTCTTAAAGCTGAATAGCATAAAATCAAATGGACAATATGTTTACTTTTTAATATAAGTCGTGTTTAGGCAGAATTCAAATTTATATATCATGCAAAAGAGAGAAAATATGAAAGAATATGGATTTATGTCTAAATAATTTGTGCCTGAAAAGGAAAAAAGCTTAACGCTGAATAGCATAAAATCAAATGGATATTTAAACCACATTTCTGTTATTTTTATTATTTTACACATAACTATATGTTTATGGCTATTCTTCAACTATCTTTAACTATTATGGCTGAGCCAAAACATACAGTATATAATAATGAGGAATAAAAGCTAAATAACTTTCTCAAATGCCTGTGACACTCTGTTTTATGAAGGTATGCATATTTTTTGTTATTCTACTGACTGGATGATGGACATAAAGCTCAAACATGCATACTATCAGGGCTTGATCCCTTTATGTACTGTCAAAAGCCTCCGGTCTTTTTTTAAAGTCCTGTTAATATACGGCCATGACAGTCGTCATTCATTCATTAGAAAAGTTGGTGAGTGAATAATAATAATGCAGTGGTTCTGCTAAACTGAACACTTTGAATGTCAGTTTGTAGGTTTGTAGTTCTGATGAAATTAAAAAAACTTTTAATAAAATGTACTTTTGCATCATAAATATATTAATACACTTTGGTATTTAGAGTTGTCATTTTTACATGAGTCATAGTGTCAAAGTCTAAGACCCTCATCCCTTCAACCCTAGCAAAGCCACTTGTGTAATTAAGTGTAAAACTATTAGGCAAAACATTAGGGAAGCACCGGAAGTAGGTTACATTGCTGTTTCAGTATGGCAGTGGTGTTTATTGCACATGAACACTAACCTCAACTGCTGTTGTCTCCATAGTTCTATTGCAGTCATTCAAGATCGAGACAGGTGATCCAGTGAGGTTCTTTGCTTGCTGTCCACATGGGTCCTTATTTCATCATAAAAGGAAACAATGATGACACAAAGGTGGTATTAGCTAACACTATAACTGTATACATACAATATAAATATATGTTTTTTAATTATTAGTTTTGGTAAATAAATGGTAAGTTTGTTTTAACTGCTTTTGTTTTGAAAAAGATTATTATTTGTTTTGCATTTAGTCCCAAGCAGAGTAAATATTGTATGTTTATAAAAGAATTTGTAAAAATAATAATAATAATAATAATAATAATAAAAAAACAACAACAACAATTTCTTCAGCATTCAACATATTTTAGACAAAAGTTTTGTGAATTTTGGACATTGGAAGATTTATTTTTTAATTATTATTTCAGGCGTATTGTAATGTTTACTTTTTAATATAAGTCGTGTTTAGGCAGAATTCAAATTTATATATTATGCAAAAGAGAGAAAATATGAAAGAATCTGGATTTATGTCTAAATAATTTGTGCCTGAAAAGGAAAACTACTTTCTGTAGTAGTTCATTAAAATGAGAAATGCTTGAGTAAATGTACATTTCGAAGTAAATGTCAGCTCTCACTCACCACCAGTAGCTGAAGAGAGATGGTAATAATAAGAGCGAAAACGGCCATTCCACCCAATCCAATCATCTGCAGCGTCCTTCTTCCTGCTCGCTCCACCAGAAACAGCTGGAGCAGAGTTAGAATTGTAGTTTATGAGATTTTTGTGTGATTTTGTCATTTGTGACAATTAGGATATTCTACAAGCAGACAATTCATCCATCCTCCCATTTTTTGCATTACTGTTCCTAAACATGGTTCCAAAGAACCTGGAGTCTGTTTCTGGAACTCAGGAAACAAGGTGGAGGACACGATGGTCCAGGTGCCATCCCATTGTATTACACAATCACACACCAGTCAGCCTACAACACATTTCTTTGGATTTTGGAGGAAACTGGAGAAGAAAAAGGAAAACTGCAAAGCAAAAAGAAGAACCAGGAGGTGGAAATCAAACCCCCAAACCCCAGAGTCAAATGTGCTAACTACTAAGCTCCCATGTCCCTCAGGCAATAAATATGTCCAAAATTTATAATGATGACACAATATAAGGAAAATTATCGAACATTGTATACCGCTAGAGCACATAATGAGTTTACTGAGACTGTCAGTCAAGCCAATTGTCATGACATCAGACAGCTCAAATAAACTGAAAACAGAAACTGCAGCATGGAAAGAGATGTCAGGAGAACAGAATCAGGAATTCTGTCTTGAGAGACAACAAACACTGGACTGCATCTTTTTGACACACCATCACATAATCTCTCAGAAGTGTCACGCACTCACCGAGACCACTGTGAAGATAGTGTTGATTACTCCTGTTCCTATAGTGGGGTATACCGGCTTACTGAAACCTGCCTTCTTGAAGATTTCGGTGGAGTAATAAAATACCTGGAAACATACAGAAAAATATTAGAGATAAGCTAATGGATAAAGTAAGTGGTGGTGGGAAAACAAATAAGAATAAGAAAGAATGCAAATTCTTTCGTATCATGGAGAATATCTTTAAAGCAAGACCCTGTTATTTATATTTAAAGAGTATATCCCTATCCCTTACTTCACCAATATTATTATTATTATATTATTATAACACTTTTTACTAGTACACTGAAGTTCCCTTCTGCCAATTAAATGAGTCAGCACACTGTTATCTTTCCAAGGTGTTTGTAAGGTGTTTTTATCTTTGTTGAAATAACCTTACACAGAATTTTAGTGGTTAAAAATAACACCTTTAAATCACGTCAAAGAGCATTTCAAAGAGCATAAATGGGTTTAATATCAGCATTAACTTTGAAGATATAAACATTTGTGTGAAAAAAGTAACTCCTTTCATATGAGCCATTAAAAAACAAAGTGAAGTGTGAAATGACAAAGAAATTTAATGATGAATATGGACACAACAAAACAGGCACAAATTCAATTTTGTCTGGTAGAAAGAGTTAACTGCATAGAAGAACCGATTTGAGGCCAATATGAATCACTACACTGATGATCTGTGCTGTTGATGCCTAGGTGAGACAATCACTTGACACTTACGGCATTGATTCCAGAGAACTGCTGTGAGAGGTTCATGACGATGGCGATGATGATAGGCTGCCGATAAATGGGGTTGCTGAACAGCTCCGGGATAGACACTTTGTTTTCTGTGGCTAGCTTATTGGCTTCCTCCCTCATCTCCTGAACATCATCCTCAACATCAGCATTCCCACGAAGACGCACCAAAACTTATATACAAATATATGGAGTAAAGACTGAGACACTAACACACAATCCATATTCTTTGAATTCTTTCTCACAATAAAATTGCTCATTGTAGGAGTTTTTTCTTTATTATATTTACAGAAATAGACACACAAAACCATTGCTATGGTCTGGGATCCTCTTGACATCATACTGTATGTGTTTATAAGAGGAAATGCAGTTAACAGAAAGAGAGAAAGAAATTATTTTATTTCACTATTAATACAGCATACTCTCTATGCCGGTAAGACATCTCTATTATCTCTGGAATATAAAAATAACCCTACTTTACATTCAGTAATTGACAGCGGTTCGATAGGAGGTTTTGCCTGATTATGAGATAGCAGTATAAGGCTGAAGCTGTGGTTGCTCTCTAATGGTGAATGGAGTCTACTCTTACCTTTGCGAGCCTTGTCCTCCTGCTGCAGGTTGATGAGAAGGTATCTGGGACTCTCTGAGCAAAATAGCAGCATGATGCTCTGCAGTACTGCAGGCAACACCGTCAGTCCCAGCAACAGTGGCCAAAGTTTTTGAGTAGCTAGCAAGCTATCCAAACCTAGGATCTGACATAATAACTGTAGAATTAGTACAGTAAAAGGAAAAGAATAAAAAAATGACATTTTATATATATATACAGTAGATTTAGGATATCGGATATGTAGAATTACAGTATAAAAATATAAGGCCAAATCATTAAAACCACCTACTTTTTTCCCTAATATTATTTAGGTTTCCCTTGTGCCAATAAAACAGCTATGACCTGTAACTTCTGAAGGTGTGTTGTATCTGGCACCAAGACATTTGCAGTTATAAAGTGGAGCCTTTATGGATTAGACTTCAGCACATCCCACAGATGCTCAATTGGATTGAGAACTGGGGAATCTACATTAACATATTGAACTCTTTGTCATGTTCCTCAAACCATTCCTGAATCATATTTACAGTGTGCAGCTTTTGTATCACCCTTTTGGTGACCCAGTCGTCTTGCCATCCCAATGTGGCTTGTATAAAAAAAATCAGATCTTTACACGTGTCCATTTCTTGTGCTTCCAACACATTGACTTTTAGAACTGTATTTTCACTTGCTGCCTTGACAGGTGCCATTGTAATGTTCTTAATAATCAATGTTCTTTACTTTTCCTGTCAGTGGTTTTAATGTTATGGCTGTTCAGTTTAATTACAGTGTATTTTATACAAATTCAATGTCACAAGGTCACAATGCTTATAATGTGGGTATAAAAATGTTTATAATGCTGCTTTGCTGGGAATCACATTTTACCTGAGCTATGAGTATGCCAATGACAATCCCTAACTGGTGAAGGGTACCGAACGCTCCTCTCAGTGCTGTTGGTGCCAGTTCACCAACATACATAGGTGTCAGACCGGTATAGAGACCGCAAAAGATGCCAATGACCAAACGGCCAAGTATCACCATTTCATATGATCGTGAGATTTTGGACAAGCCCATCAGCCCACCGCCGATCAGAGCCAAGATATTGGAAAGGAGCATACAATTGCGTCTGTGTGAAAAAGAGAGGAAAATATGGCATAGTTTAAGCTAATAAAATATATAAACGATCAAAAATTATTTGTCAACTCATTTTAATCATCTAAATAATATATGCATAGATGAGAAAGGAACAAATTAATTCTATTAATCTTAAATAAATTTCAAATCGAATTTTTTGTATAAGAGTAGGCCCCTTATTTGTGGGCTCTCTCAGCCTAAAAGCCAGCTCACTTTGGCTTGATTTATTCAGCCCAATAAACTCTTTTTCTCAGCAGCTCACCTCCCGAACTTGTTGACCAGAATTCCTACAGACAGAGCACTAATCATGCCACCAGCACTGAATATAGCTACAGCAAAACTCCACAAGTTTGTAACAGTGGTGTCATCCATGGGTTTGCCATAGCGCTCCAAATAGGCATGCCTAAAAAACGCCTGGATTTGCTGTTCATTTCAGCAGAGAATACAGGAGAGAGAGAGAGAGAGAGAGAGAGAGAGAGAGAGAGAGAGAGAGAGAGAGAGAGAGAGAGAGAGAGAGAGAGAGAGAGAATAACAAAAAAAGAGAGAGCATAAAAAAATCTCACAAACATATTACCTATAGATAATATGCATATTAAAGGGTCCACTATTTCATTTAATTCATTTTCTACCGCTTTTATCCGAACTACCTCGGGTCAGGGTCCAATATAGCATTTTAATATATTATTATTATTATTATTATTATTATTATTATTATTATTATTATTATTATACCTCATAAGGTGCATTGATGACACCTGTGTTGTAGCCAAACTGCAGAGATCCAATGACTGCCGTAAACACACAGAACAACAGGTGACCAGTCACATGCTTTTTCTGCAAATGGAGGAATACAGACAAAGAAAAAGTCACAAGATGAAGAGTGGAGCTGAGAAAATAAAAGAACATGAAGTGGACTGTATAACACGCAAAGTGGCCTAGAGATTAGATTAGTGAGGAAAATAGTGCATGAAGTCGGTATAATGTATACACACACACACACACACACACACACACACACACACAGAGTTGCAAAATCCTGGCAGTTTAGACATTCCTCAATATTGCATTCTTCTGTTCCCGAAAGTTACAAAAGAAAGTAAGCAATCAGAAATTTACTTAGCATAACTATAAATATTCAGTAACTCTGGTTTGAATATGAAAGTTCTACGAATGAGTTTTGAACCCAGTGTTTTGCCGAAACCTTGCGGTTACAACCACTCCATAAAAACATCTAAATGTTTGAAACAATATTGTATTAAAATAAAACTCTGTTGCCTCCATCTGTTTTAATGTTAACAAGGCTTGTGCATGAGTGGGATATATAACGAAGAGCAACTAAAACTCAAAACAGGATGTGTTCGGAATATACGTAAGCAACAATCTGCCATCAACCAGATAGCAGAAAAGGATGTTATAGTAGGGTTGTGCATTGTCATGTTTCAGAAACATAGAAAAAAAAAGTAACATGTTCAGATAAGTTTGTAAGTGCCATTTTATTAATGCCAGCATTATTTGGATACACTTGTCCCTCTATGTCGTTAACCCCAATTTCTTCCCATTTGCTCACTGACATCTGTGTCCTGCTGAAACAATGTGATGTTTTAAATGAAGTGAGCTAGTCAGGGTTGCAGATCTGAACGTTACATGTACACTGTAACAAACTGCAAGATGTTCATACTTTTAAATGAATGTTTACCTCCTGCCTTAAAAACTTGAATAAGCTCAAGTTAAAGATCGCAAGTAATCATTTCTGAAAACTTCAGTTCAATATCCAAATGTTGTCATGACAACTGGAGTTCAAGAGAAGAACTAAGTTTGTGTAGCTTAATGGAGCTCTCATGTACAATACATTTACAGTGTAAATGTAAAACATGTACAATACATTTACAGAGTAAATGTAAACTCTAAGGAACATCACATAGATGTAGCATATATTCTAAGATATATGCTACATCAATGTGATGTTCCTTAGAGTTATAATACCACATTTTTTAGTAAATAAGTGGCTATATATAATTTACATTGTGATTACATAGATCTATACTGTAGAGATGTGCAGTGAAATATATTGAATGTTTGAATAACCTTTGTGACAGGTAAGATATTTAACCTATAAATGCATTCATATAAACAATAATCAAAAATAAACAATATACGATACAACACAAACATGTAACAGAGAAACACACACACACACACACACACACACACACACACACACACACACACACACACACACACACACACACACACACACACACACACACACACAGGAAAGATGTTTGGAAACAGTAAAAACTGATATATATTCTCATATACTATGCATTATACTACTATTAGAAATTATTTGATACTTTGATGAGATAATGTGAACGTGAAGTTTTTTTATCGTTAAAACACAAACATGCCAACACTCTAATACAAATGATAAGAATAGTTAAAACATCATGCAACTTACTTTGTTGCCATCTTCCATGTTCTCCATCTTCACACAAATCCAAAGCTAAGATGTTTGATCGTCACTTTTCTGTCAGTTCTGTCAAGGAAATGAGCATAGAGGCATTATATACCATGTGGTGACATGAACCGTGTGAGATACGTCAGAAGCTAGAAGACAGTATTTCCTCCAACTGATTTTGCATAAGCCTGATGGTTTTACAGAACTGAATGCAGATGAAGGATGTCTGAAAGAAATAAAACACATTCTATCAAGTAGAAATAATCAACAAAGCCATACAAATAGCACCTGATAATTTATGTGAAAGGAAAGCCACTGACAAAACGGAAATTAAAGTTGGTCAGGTTTCAAACTGCAACATCCTGTTACAATCTGAGAAATAATACTTCCAAACTCTGTGCTGATGAAAGCTACTCTTACCTTTTGCTCCTTTACTGTATATATTTCATGTGGTGTACATTAGATTTTAGAGTAAACTTTTAAAGGTAGTTCTCAAGGTCAAATTCTGAACCAGAGATTACTACTGAACCTGAAGGTATACGTATACTATTATCAGATTTCACATTAGGTGATATAAAATTACTCACTAAACATACACAATCTGTGCCATTGATAATGGAGATATCTTTATTTCTAACTGTATGGATGAAAGGAGAAATACGTACCTGAATCACAAAAACGTCGTCGTCCCTGGTTATAACCTGCTGACTGACTTCATGCACAGTTGTATTCATATCAGGGTTTTGACCATTTACTTCCTGATCGCTCAAATATAACAGGTCTGATGTAGGTTAATGTGCTACGCTGTGGTCGTGTCTAGAAAGTTCAGGAAAGCTTATAATTTCAACACGTTTTATGTAAGATTGTGTGCAAATGCACTAGGCATTGATATGCGACTTGTATAATTGAGCAGCCCACACTGCTTCCCACCTCAAACTGATGAATGAAATAAAGCCTTTGACTCTCTTTTCCACAACAATGGGACATGGCGTGCATTTTAGTCATGTGCATGAGCTGGTAGGAGGCAATCAGAGAACTGAAAAACAAACAGTCCTCTATTAAAAAACTGAGTAGAATCAACAGTGTGTATAAGGGAGTAAAATGAATTACAACTTCCTGGATACCCTGCAAGTAACAGTATCTGGTTTGAGATGTATAAAAGTTTACTCATTTCCTTTTTATTTCATAATCTGAGATACCAACGGAAGATCTCTAACTCTCTTACACATGCCTGCACACTGTAGATCTAGCTTTAGGTCTTAGTGTCAAATTATTTTTAATGCCATGCACACTACACAGAGAAAAGTTTGTCTATATTTGACAATCATACCCAAAGGTGGATCTATCTCAATTTGCTGCTGCAAAGTTAGAAGCACACAATTACAAAAGATGATCTTGTATGTTGTAACATAACCGGAACTAAAAAGCTTAACCCTGACATATTCCATCATGACACATGCACAAAGCAAGGTCTATGAAGACATGATTTGCCAAGATTGGAATGGATGAACTCAACTGGCATACACATACAGAGGTTCCAGTGTTGTAATGTAACGGAGTACAAATACTTCGTTACTGTACTTAAGTAAAAATTTCACGTATTTGTACTTTACTTCGCTATTTAAAGTTATGTCAACTTTCACTTTTACTCCGCCACATTTCCTAGATAAAATGTATACTTTTACTCCGTTATATTCCCACTAAGCATCTTCGTTACTCGTTACTACAAAATAAAATCAGAAGAAATGTGTGTGACTGCAATAAGGGAGGTTTGGCGAATCATTACGCACGTCCGCACACTCTACGGAGAAGCACAGGCACGCGCCGCGTGCACGCGCAGTCAGAGATGGAGGCATTTATTTACTGTATAAAGTTAATCGGCGGAAAGCCGCAAATACGACAACCAAAAGCAGTGAAATTTCACTATTCTTATTACCAGAGTTGATAGCACAAACAAAATATTGATGCAAACAATCCATTATACAAAATAAAAATAACATTTATTAATTTGGTCTTTGTCTTGTGAATATTTGTTTTTTATGTGGGTATGTCATCTAGGCGAAAATCATGAAAATGGGGGGGCGACAGGTAACAGGTTAATGACTGCATTTATTGGACACACTGTTTGTAGAGAATGCACACATACATGGGCGTAAACTCCCCCCAAAAAAATATTTAAAAATGTCGCACTCTCTACTGTGAAAAATAAATGTATGCATACCTAAAAACAAACGCAAAAAATGCATTTAGAAACAGTTGAGTTCCCCCTCCGCTTCCTCACAATGGTTTGACCCACTGCCTGCTTTCCCAGGTCATCTCACCTACTCTGCACACACGAGTCAGGTGTGTGTGGCTGCGGCTCAGTTAATGTTGAACTTCATTAAGTAGGGGATTTTATTCAATTTAAATAAAGCGATTCTCTTTAATGTAGCAATGTAGCTTGATGCAGATTCATTCATAAATTAGTTGCGGCAAAAATGCTGATTACCGATGTAATTCTCCATGAATCTGCTAATTAGCGATTAAAATCTGACTTATCTAGTTAACGTTAGCTTGTTTACTTGTTTGTTGCATAGTGCACTGTAACTAACACGCCAAAGTCGTTTCCCCATGCATTGTTTTATTTGGGACGACTTGGCATAATGTTAACTTAACATTAACGGCCACAATTAGCATATTGTTTAGCTGTGCTTTTACTAAATGAGCACTGTGCTACGTCCGAACTGACCTCACTGTATTTTTTTGTATAATCAATTTCTATTCTGTTCCTAAGTGTCTTAATTAATTTTAAATAAAAATGTAAACCTTTTTTTAATTACTCGTTTTATTGTTGTGATTTTTTATGATAGTTTTACTTTCTTTATGTAAAGCACTTTGAATTACCATTGTGTATGAAATGTGCTACAGCAAGGGTATTCTATTAAAATTCCAAGAGGTCCAGTTACTAAAATTTCCTCCCAGCAAAGGTCCGAATCTTTTATTGTCACTTAAAATAGTGTACCCTTATTTTAATAAAATCAATAACGCACATACATTTCTATATAATTTATTGTTAAATTTCAAGTGTTTTCAAAGTCTGAACTTGTATGGCACTTGAATGGAAAACAATCATGTAGTTGTCTTTACTACATGTCAAGTAACAGACACTGAATTTCTTCTGAATAAAATGAATAAAAAGTGTAAACAGCTTTGAGCAGCCTGAACTTAGGGCCTATATCTCAAGTAATGTAAACCATTCAGAATCTTTTGAATAAAATAAAAGTGCTTTTAATCTTTAAGAAAAAAATAAACAAAAGACTTTTGAGCTGCCCCTCTTTAAAACATTAACTACATTAATAACACAGGTATGGGCTCAAAATTATGGGGTCAGAATTGTTTCGTTATTCTGAATAAATACACTATGATCCACAAATAAATATAAAGAGTTTCACAAATATTTTTTTACAAATTTCACAAAAAGAAATGAAATTCACAAATAAATAAAATGGGATTTGCAAATAAAAAAAAATTATAAATTGTATTTATTTGCGAATTAGACGTTAGACGTTAGAAATGTTTCAAATCCACAAATGCACAGAACGCGATTCACAAATGAGCAGGAAGCAATTCGCAAATAAATACAATTTATAAATATTTTTTTATTTTCAAATCCCATTTTATTAATTTGTGAATTTCATTTCTTTTTGTGAAATTTGTAAAAATATTTGTGAAACTCTTTATATTTATTTGTGGATCATAGTGTATTTATTCAGAATAACGAAACAATTCTGACCCCATATGCCAGCAGTTTGAATCTTAATTGTCCTGCTAGCGTAATTAGGTGCATTACTGCCACCTTCTGCTCTGGAGTATGGAACAGAAACAATCTGTTTTTGGCTTGGCTTTTGATGACGCTCCTGTCGTAATAACTACATTAACTGTGCATGAACGAAAGATGTATCTTTTTATTAATATCAAAGAGCTTATATAATCTTATAATATTAGATTATAATAAGGGGATACTTAATATGATAATATTAGAATTTTAACTGGTCCGGGCAGACCCGTCACTCGGTCCGGATCCGGACCGCGGTCCGCCATTTGGTGATGTCCGTGCTACAGTATAAATAAACTTGCCGTGCAGTGTAATAGACTAGATAAAATGACGGAAAAATGGAAAATTTGAACCTGTGAAAAACTTTGAAAATAACCATAATGACACAGTCTCCATGCTACAATAATAATGATACAAGCAAAGTTTTTCACTGTGGGACATATCTTTATAAGTACAATTTGACTATTATTTGTGTCCTCTCTTCAAAAATTGCTCATGAAAATGTTATATTTATTGTCGCCGCCCCCCGATAACTTTTGGCTTACTATGTAGTCATATAATATCTTCTTGTTTTAAATTTTCACTGAGGGCTCTTATGCCTGCCGAAAATCACTGAAATTTTACTTTTTACTTTTACTTCAAATACTTAAGTATATTAAATATCAGAAAATTACTTTTGATACTTAAGTACACTAAATATCAGATACTAGACTTTTAATTGAGTAATATTCTAAAAGATAACTTTCATTTCTACCAAAGTCATTTTCTAGTATGATACTTGTACTTTTACTCAAGTATTGCTTTCTAGTACTTTATACAACACTGCATAGTTCTGACCTCAACCATCTAACAGTTTATACATTATACACTACTTAACCACCATTTGACTTCATTAATGCTCTTGTGTTTGAAAGGCCAAATCCACACAGCCATGTACCCAAATCTAGTAGAAATCCTTGACAGAAGAACAGCGCCAAATGGAGACTAAATCTGAAATAGGATTTTCAAAGTAAAAAAGGTATGTTAAGTTCCCTGCCAGTCCAAAAGCAAGAGGTATAGGCCGATTGGCATCTTGCCTTATGTCCTGAGTCCCCTAGGATAAGCTCCAGGGTCGATACATGCTACAGAAAATGAATCAATATTTTTATTTATTTATTTGTTTGTTTATGTATTGTATTTTTACTTCCCACAAACCTTTGTCCTAAGCTATCATCGTAAGTCTGATTTAAATCATAGTTTCAACTGAAACTTACTGTGAACTTGCACTAACAGCCTGTATCGCAAGCTCAGACTTGCACACTTCTCATTCTGTGTCACTGTGGCACATATTACTACATAGCTATTGTAATTTATAATGAAATTAAATCACCAGATCACCAGTGTACACTACTAGATCCGGCGCTAAGCTAGGTTACATCTGCCTATGTGGTAAAATGGAAGTGTTTATTGGAGGAAAGAAATAAAGAAATAGTGCAATCATTATTGCAAAAAATATTAAGGTGTTTCACAATAAAGAATACCAAAGAAATTTGGAAACTTTTTCCGGTGCAAGAGTTGTTTTTGCAATAACTCTTTTGAGACAGCATTTTTGTCACCTCTGCATGCACTAGATCTTAAGAGGATATAGGCTGGTTTGTTTTGTGTAATCCTGACCATCATACCCATACTAGGTGTGGTTTTTTCTAAAACGCACATTATCAATTCACTAGAACTAAATTGTGTCACATTGGTTAAATCTCCAGTCATACTGCAAAATCTGGTAGAAACCCTTACCAAAAAAGTGAAGGTTACTGTATTAAAACAGCAGATAGAGGTTATTGGAGGTTATTATATTGGAGGTTATTTTTAAAACACCTAATTCAGTTAATCACTATAGATTATCTAAATCTATATATGTGGTAGATTAGTTAGACTGCTGATCAGTCTGATCAGTAGATTAGTTAGACTGCTGATCAGAAGGTTGAGTATTCGAATCCCAGGTCCACCAAAATGTATGTATCTCTGATATGGGTGTCATCCAAATTCTGTAAATGTAAATATGAGAATCAGGGTGTTAAAGAAAGGGAGATAATGAATTTAAATAAGATCAAATTATGAACCAGTTTTACATTATTGCTCGTCTTTTGTTAATAAACATATTATTATCTGTCTTATCACCTGAAAAAAAAACCTAAATGTCATTTTTTCTGGTTATATTAGCTCCAAAGTAATGAAATTCAAATTTGAAATATAGCTGCAAGCAGCGATGACGGGCCCTCGCACGTTTATTTATCGCTATACGGTGCCTCCCAGAAAACAATGCATGGTGGGCAAGTGCATCAAATGGGTAAATATCAGTGGACTATTTTACGTTGTTACTGATCCATTTGGGAACTGTAGGTAAATGAAACCCCACATTTTAGACAAATGGGGGCGCTAATGAGCCACTTAAGAAACACACCTTTGTCTGACCTTTTTGTCCACACTTAACAGCCGACAAATGTGATGTATGTGTCAAATTTCAAGTTAATCTAAGCACGCCAAAAGCCTTAAATATGCCTGAAATAAAAGTAAAATTTGACAGGATGCCATGGCAACAGTGTTTGAGATATCAAAAATCCATTCGCAATTTCACATCTCTAATATCTCTGTGTCATGGTGGCCAAGTCTGGTCTCAATTGGATGAACCCCCTAGGAGGAGCATTTAAAAATTTACCGCATACAGCTGTCAAAAAATCCACCTTTGTGACTGACACACTTCCTGGGCCCTGTTGGTGGCGCTATACCCGGGACTCACAATAAGTACATCGATGCGATCGTAATCCTTGGCCGAACATACACACCGCATGTCATCACAATAAGACATGAATGTCCTAGAAGGACATAAATGTCCTAGTTCACCACATGCAACTGTAGTGACTGACACACTTTCTGGCGGCTGTTGGTGGCGCTATGTCCGAGATTCACAATAGGCACATCGCTGCGATCGGAATCCTTGGCCGAACATACACACCGCGTGTCATCACAATAAGACATTTTTTGCCTTAGATAGAAGACACTTCCTGTTTCTCTGAATTCACCATAAATTAGTCGCCTCACCATGGCAGCACCATTCGAGATATCAAAAATCCCTTCGGAATTTAGCAAGTGCAACGTCTCGGCATCATGTTCACCATGTTTGATGTCAATCGCATGAATCCTCTAGGAAGAGCATTTAAAAGTTTACCGCATGCAGCTGTCAAAACATCCACCTTTGTGACTGACACACTTCCTGGGGCCTGTTGGTGGCGCTATGTCCAAGATTCACAATAGGCACATTGCTGCGATCGGAATCCTTACCCGAACATACGCACCGCGTGTCATCACAATAAGACATTTTTTGCCTTAGATAGAAGACACTTCCTGTTTCTCTGAATTCGCCATAACTTAGTCGCCTCGCCATGGCAGCACCGTTCGAGATATCAAAAATCCCTTCGGAATTTGGCAAGTGCAATGTCTCATCATCATGTTCACAACTTTTGGTGTCAATCACAAGAATTCCCTAGGAGGAGTATTTAAAAGTTCACACATGCAACTGTTGTGACTGACACACTTCCTGGCGCCTGTTGGTGGCGCTATGTCCGAGATTCACAATAGGCACATCGATGCGATCGGAATCCTTGGCCGAACATACACACCGCGTGTCATCCCAATAAGACATTGTTTGCTTTAGATATTAGACATTTCCTGTTTCTCTGAATTCGCCATAACTTCGTCGCCTGGCCGTGGCAGCACCGTTCGAGATATCGATAACCCCTTCGGAATTTAGCAAGTGCAATGTCTCGGCATCATGTTCACCATGTTTGATGTCAATCGCATGAATTTCCTAGGAGGACTACTTAAAAATTCACCGCATGCAATTATTGAAATAATCCAAAATGGCCGACTTCCTGTTGGGCAGAGATCAATGTTTAGAGCACGAAAGTTGTTCGGGTCGATGAGATCTATATGCGTACCAAGTCTCGTACATGTGCGTACATAATTGCCCGATCTGTGCACAAATGTTTGTTTTTTCATTACAGGGGGCGCTACAGAGCCCCCTGCCAAGCCCGTATTCCAGCCCAAGCCTAGCGTCGCGCGACTCTGACGTGTGTTCCAAATTTCAAGTTTTCGAGCATGTTAAGGGACCCCAATTGACCAATGTGTGCAAAATAAATATTTATAAATAAATAAATAAAGAACCCGAGCAAAAACAATAGGGCTTTGCACCATCAGTGCTCGGGCCAAAAAATAATGAATTTTGAAAAATGAAAGCTTGAAAAGTTTTTCTGCTGAGCCAACATGTGACTGGTGAAGCCTTTATTACAGACATCAGATAAAAATTTAAGTCAAATCATTGTTCATTTTTATTTTATGGTTGCTAATAAGATATGAGATCCAGTATTTTGGTGCAAATGTCAATCCTCTGGATTGTCGATGTAAAATACTAGATTTAAATATGTTTGGTGTAAATTGATAAAAGTTCAAAGGTGATTATTTGTAGATGGTTCTGGAAAAACAATAATTAAAAATGTAAATAAAAGTTCTCATTTTTCAATTTTAATTGAAAAGAATAAACCATCAAAATTCTACAAATAAATAAAATGGTCAGTTAGATATGATGGTCAATTAGAAGAGATGATGAAGCTTCATTTAACCTGAACTTACACATACATTACATTTACATTTATAGTATTTGGCTGTGCCTTTTATCTAATTTATACAACTGAGCAGTTGAGGGTTAAGGGCTTTGCTCAAAGGCCCAGCAGGTGGCAGCTTGGTGGTCCCGGGATTTGAGTTCTAAACATTCATTCATTCATCTTCTACCGCTTATCCGAACTTCTCGGGTCACGGGGAGCCTGTGCCTATCTCAGGCGTCATCGGGCATCGAGGCAGGATACACCCTGGACGGAGTGCCAACCCATCACAGGGCACAAACACACTCTCATTCACTCACACACTCACACACTACGGACAATTTTCCAGAGATGCCAATCAACCTACCATGCATGTCTTTGGACCGGGGGAGGAAACCGGAGTACCCGGAGGAAACCCCCGAGGCACGGGGAGAACATGCAAACTCCACACACACAGGGTGGAGGTGGGAATCGAACCCCCGACCCTGGAGGTGTGAGGCGAACGTGCTACCCACTAAGCCACCGTGACCCCCACAGTTCTAAACATTCTGATCAGTAATTCAAAATCTTAACCACTGAGCTTGTACTGTAAACTCTGTAATGCTTAACACATACCAAGTAAGTTTCCTAATTATTTCCTTCCCATATTTTTAATTCTCTGAAAACCACAAATTCACTGTGGGTCAATAGTTTAGTTTCAGTTAGTTATATTTAATATTTGCTGAACATGAGATGCACCAGAATTTCTCATAATCTTAAGTACACCAGTTCCAGCAAACCACAGCCATAATGCTGCCACTCGCATGTTTCACTATGTTGCTCTCAAGATTAAACTCTTAACCCTTTTTTTCTGCAAACATAGTTCTCATAAAGACCTGTTTTTTTTTGGGTTTTTTTTGGTATCTTGGAGTTGGGACTTTTGCAATGTATGACTTTCAGGCCATGGTGATGAGGCCATATGTGGTGCTGATGCCTCATTCACCAGTTGCTTTGTTCAATTCAATTCAGTTTATTTGTATATCGCTTTTAACAATTCACATTGTTTCAAAGCAGCTTTACAGAAGTATAGAAACAAATTAAAATTTACAATTAAAAATGAAAAGTTTAAAATTAAGTTACTATAGATCCCCAATGAGCAAACCTGAGATGACAGGGGCAAGGAAAAAACTCCCTGAGATGAAATGATTAAGAAACCTTGAGATGAATCGGAATTAAAACCCATCCTCATTTGGGTGACACTGAACAGTAAATAATGTTGGCTGAACATTTTTGACCAAAACCTATTTATTCTCAAGCATTCATTTTTGCCTCTTTATCAAACAATGCAGTGCCTGTGCCTTGGAGGTTCACATATTTTTTTTTAAGATTCAAGATTTCTTTATTGTCACTATACTGAGTACAGCAAAATTAAAGCAGTCCTTAAAGTGCAATTCACATATAATTTGGTGCAATCTAAACTTGAATAATTTAGAATTTAAATAAGTTTATACGTAAAAAATGTCATAAAATAGAACTACAATCAAGACGATAAAAGTAAAAAATTGTAACTCAATTATTGTATATGAAAAAGTATGTAAATATTTTACAAAGATAGAAATATATAGATATAAATAGCTTATAGCACAATAATCAAACAGGGGTTTGTATATAATGAGAGGGTATTGAAGTGTAACAGAATGTAAACTGAGGTCTTGACTGTTTCCCAAAGAATCAAGGGCCCCAAATTATGTCCCTTTACAGCCACATGCACACCCGTTGATCTCATAGGGCCAGTTGTTCAAAAAATTTAATCTGGATCAAAATGATCCGGATTTAGAAATCCCATTTTTTCCTATTCAGGATCAGGTAATCCGTCTTACTTTTACGCCGGTTTTTCAAAGCAACATTGGATTGGATCACCCTGATCCACATACACCGTTTTCAAGACTACCAAATCCGGATTACCTGTGCTCTAAATGGGACAATATATCACAACGTGGGCTACCAGCTGTGTAAAGAACAGGTAGGAGAGCCAACATGGGGTCACTGTAAGAGTTTTTTATTTTGAGACAAAACCCAAAAATAACAAACATCCACTTCCATTCATAATGTCTTTTCTTTTTTCTATTAATGTTTTACTACTTTTTTCCTGGAATCCACCTTGAAATCCTACCCCCTGTTGGGATCCAGGATAATCTTGTTTTTTTGGATCAAAGTTATCCAAATCTTACTGACAAGTTTTGAACAACACAAACTGAAGGTTTGATCCAGATTAAAACTAGGATTGGATTTCATAATCTAATCGGATTTCAGATTCTTTCTTTCCCTTTTGAACAACCCATTTTCAAGATTTGATCCAATCCGATAACCAAAATCTGATCAGCTTACCTTTGAACAACTGCCCGAGGAGATAATCAGTGTTATTCAGTTCACCTGCCAGTGGTCATAGTGTTATGCCTGATCGGTGTATATTTACATTTGATATTGATGCATGAGTTCAGACGCATTTTTGCTAATGCTTTTCAGCGTTTTCATTTTTAATTTCTTACTGTATTTAGCATATTATTGCTCAGACTAAATGCAATTGTTCAATTCAATTCAAGTTTATTTGTATAGCGCTTTTTACAATGGGCTTCGTCTCAAAGCAGCTTTACAGAACATAAACATAGAACAGAAGTTAAACATAAGGAGAAAAAAGAATTAATATAGTAAAAAAATAAGATATATATAGTTCACAGTATGTATGTATGTATGTATGTATGTATTTATTTATCCCCAATGAGCAGAAGTGGCAAGGAAAAACTCCCTTAAATTGGTAAGGAAGAAACCTTGAGAGGAACCGGACTCAAAGGGGAACCCATCCTCATATGGGTGGAACTGGGGGTGAGATTACAAATATACAGTCAAACAAGTGTTGAATTGGTGTAAAGATCACATGGAATTCAGATCTCCTCTTGTTATCATAGAGTCCAACTGGAGCTGGTAGATCTGTAGATGTCTCAGGATTTTCATAGAGTCAGCCTCATCTCAGTGGAGGTCCAGAATCTTCATTGCACGGAAGACGATCGGAGCTGGTACCATGTCTGGATGCCTCGGGATGGGTAGAAAGAGAGAAGCAGTGGAGGGGATTAACATATTTGCTGTTCATAAAAAAAGGTGCAAGTCTAAAGTATTGGTGCATAATTTTATGGGATGTATTATGTGTGTGTGTACGTCTGACTAAAGAGGCGAGTTTTTAATCTGCATTTAAACTGGGAAAGTGTGTCTGAGCCCCGAACACTATCAGGAAGACTATTCCAAAGTTTGGGAGCTAAATAAGAAAATGCTCTACCACCTTTAGTAGACTTAGATATTCTGGGAACTACCAGAAGTCCTGAGTTTTGTGATCTCAGAGAGCGTGAAGGATTGTAACGTGTTAGAAGGCTAGTTAGATACATGGGAGCTAAACCATTAAGAGCCTTATACGTAAGTAGCAGCAGTTTGTAATCAATTCTAAACTTAACAGGTAGCCAGTGTAGAGATGATAAAATTGGGGTTATATGGTCATACTTTCTTGTCCTAGTGAGAACTCTGGCAGCTGCATAATTGTAATTTTTTTCTTTATGTTTGTGTGTGTATACGCATTCCCAGCACAGCTCGGTCTCATTTAGTGACACTCTCAATATCCTATAAATTCAAGTACACACACAGTTGCAAACATGTCAAATAAGCAGGGAGAAGACTGAAAAAACAGAAGCAGTAGGTCTTTTGTCCTCAGAATGAAACTCATGGTAAAGCAAGAAAAGGGAAATTACCAATGCAAATTTGTAATAATTACTTATAATAATAAAGCTTCAAATGTTAATTTGTTAGGCATTTGTTTACTTGTTACAGCTCTGTGCAGACTAACTGGTACATCCTCCATTTATTCAGCAGCATTTTATCTTGCCATAACTGCATGTGGTAGTCTAGTGGTTAAAATGTGGGGCTACTAAGTTCAATCCCAGGTCCACCAAGCTGCCACTGTTGGGCTCCTGAGCAAGGCCCTTAACCCTCAATTGCTCAGCTGTATTAAAAAAATGAGATGTCACTCTGGATAAGGGCATCTGCCAAATGCTGTATATGTATAACTGAAATTTTACTTTGTACATTTTGTTTATGGATTTGTCCCCTCATTTACTTCATTTTTAATATTCCTTAATTAATGCCAGCAATAAATAAAACAGGTTTTCACTCATTTGTTGTATTTCCTTACTCCCTTACTGAGTGAACTAGCATGAAGATGTTTTTACTGATGACTACACATCACTACAACACACACTGGCCTTTTTTTTCCACGTATGGGATCTTCATAATTGCAGAATTTCTTCTGTAAACACTTGTGCATTATATTTATGAATAAATCTGTTCATAATAAATATTACTGCATGTATTCAGAATAAACTCTAGCAATGGTGAACTGAATGTTTTCAAGTCGATTAAATAAATACCCAAAAACAAGGTAATCAACATTGTGCGACTTTAATTTGTAACCAGCGTGAATAGGACATAGTGACAAAACTGAACAGTATGAACCATTCAAAGGTGTGGGCCAAAGGTCATAAGATGTCACTAGGTCACCTGTCATTTCACTCAGGCTATACAAAGTTAATGTTTATAAATGAGGTAAATCTAAAAAAAAAAAAAAGCAAGCAGAGACTGTTCAGATCTTTCCAGGGAAGTTTCCATCCTCAATCTGTCCATCCCACTTCTCAACCTGTAGAAAGAGGAAAAAATGTTAAAACTGTACAGATTGTTTTTGCAATTCAGATTATTATAGCACTGATGACTGACTATTTTTTTTTTACATTTTATTTACAACTTAACTAACCACAAATATTAAGCTACAATTCCACAACATCCTTGCTGAAGCAAAATGTGGGGATTTTGTGAGGTAACAGCTTTAGTCCAGCCTGGAATCTGAAATAAAATTCAGCTGACGTCCCAAGAACTATAGGGCGCCCTCTAGTGGCTACTGTAAGGGTTGTACAAGAGATCTGCTGAACTACATGGAACAAACGAGAAAAACAATATATTTAAAATAAAGGATTTTCAACTGCAAAATATCCACATATATTTAAGTCTGATCATTTTTATTTAAAGTTAGAGATTTTGCTCTTGGATCTCGTAACAATATTTGTTAACTTTTAATGTGTATATATGAAGAACAGCGAGTATTACAATATGCCAATAGCTGCCTTCGAAGAATCACAAATGCCACAATGTGGAAAAATGTAATTGCCATTGGTTTATGCATTTTTAACTGTCATTTTCACTGATATATGACCCTATTATGCTAATTTCTTCAGTTTATCATTCAAAACACTTTACACAAGCCAAAGTGACCTAAAATGAATCAAAAATAAAATAAAAGCTTTAAAATAGTACATAGCTAAATCCTCCATCAGCAGAGACATTAGAATTAGAATGTTGTGTAGACAGCACAGACTGCATCAGTTTATACTGAAGTTCTTCTTTTGTCATATTTGAATGATTAGTTTTATGGGTTTGTGTTGGCTTTTTCTTTATTTAGTTAATTCTGTTAATATAAAACAACAAAATTCTCTCAGTGCTATTCTTAAACACACTTCTATATAGATGCTAATTTCGTGAATCTGCTAAATGCTGAAAATGTAAAAACACGCAACAACGATATTGTCCATATTTAAAAGCGGAAAAAAACGTTGCAAATTCTATGACTCACTGAGCACCTGTACAACAACTGATTCATGCAATTATCTAATCAGCCAATCATGTGGCAGCAGCGCATGCAAAATCATGCAAAAAAGGAACCAGCAGCTTTCATATCAACCATCAGAATGATGGGTGTAGCATTACTTTTGATGGCAGACAGGCTCGTTTGAGGATTTATGTAACTGCTGATCTCTGGGGATTTTCACACATACCAGTCTCTAGTTTACTCAATGGTGCAGCAAAGAAAAGAAAACATCCAGTACACAGTGGTACTGTATATGGAAACACCTTGTTGATAACAGAGTGACTGGTTTGAGCTGACAGAAAGGCTCCAATAACTCACATATCCACTCTGTACAATGGTGGGGAGTAGAAAAGCATCTCTGAATGCACAACATATGAAACCCCTGAAATGGTTGAGCTACAACAGTAGAAGACCACAAATGGAGGCCAAACCCAGTGTTCCTAATAAAGTGCTCATGAAGTGCGCAGTTGGCATTTCATATTATATTGTCTTCGTGTGTCTGATCTGGCCATGAAGTTGATAGTTCATTTATTGGTATTCTTCATGCCACCATCACCCGTTTTAAGTGATGCTGTTGGAAAAATTTGTCCAGTCTTTAGTTCATAATTATTCAAATCTGTGCTGCTTCCAGCTGATTAAACGAAATCGTTAAAACACTAATAGTCCAATAAAGGCAACTGCCAATGACAAAACTGGTCAATGATCAGTAAAGAGGGTAAATATTTCCATGGAGAAAATGACTACACAGGTTCAAGCTCCTGATTATATATTTGGTGCTGATTTACCCAGCTGATGGGGCACAGGCTCTTGTAGACCCTCTGATACCATTCACAGGGAGAGGTTTCCTGTCCTTTTGCTGACAGGGCCTTGTTACACCTATGGAAGTCTGCAAAAAGAGAAACAAATACATCAAAAGTTTATATATATATATATAAATAAATAAATAAATATCACTCACACACACACACATTCATAGCATGTGAGACACAAATTAGGGAGTATAAATTCAGGGAGATAAATACTTATGAACACTTAAAATGAACTCAGTAAGGTTGTACAAGTACTGCTATTCTGAACAGGAAAGACCAAGCTTCAAAAACTGACTAAGCTTTGCAAAAAAAAAATTTTTTTTTAAATGATTCATAAAATCAACTGTGATCAGATGCAGGTAAGACAAAAGAAGCCAGGAATTAATTTTACACTGTTATACGTATCCGATGTTGGTCTGATAGACATGAGCTGTATAGGATGATATTAGAACAATCCGACCCGTTTATGTATTTTATGGCATTTAAAACATGATGTTGACAGGCAACACAAACACACGTCATGCCTGTGGAAACAAGACACCACACTAAAAGCAACAGAATCTGGCAGAGTCTACTTGACTACAGAGAGGTCGATATCTTCTCAGAAATAAAAGTAGATCAGTGTCTCTTTTAAACCAAATCAAAGACATTAGATATCTTCATAATAGGAAAAAGCGTAAAAATTAAACCCTGCATTTCAATCATCGACAATGACACAAATACATTTCATCATTGCATGCATGTCTTCGCTGTTGACTTTGGGGTCATAAGATTAAGTTTAACACTTGGCAAACTCACCAACATAGTTCTGGAAGCAGTTTCGTGTCTGGTTGGTGTTTGGAAAACGGGCATCGAATGGAGCAGTTTTGTAACCCTTAATCTTTTCTTCAATGACCTCAGCCATGTTTGACCAAAACTCAAGTGTCAGGTCTACAACTGAAAAACAAGCACATAATCGAGTCAACACAAAGACAAACATATACACACACAGCTTAGTTACAACTGTTACAAGCTGAATTCCTTCAGCTTAGGATCTCTATCAGGGTCTTCAACTTCATGTACTGTATGACGTACAATTAAATTACGTTTAAAAAAAACTAGAATCCAGCAACACTAAAGTGGCATAAAAACACAAAGCTGACTCGAGGTTCAGTGCAACACAAATCTCCTGTCTGAACTGATGTTACTCTCGTGTAGCAGTTTGACTTTAGCAGAAAAGGGTAACGATTAGAGGTCGTCTGCCGTCGCTGACAAACTAATACTCGCTCTTAGGTAGTAAATATAATACATTTAACTGTTTTGGAAAGAATTCTGCCACATTTTAAGCAATTATCAATGAGTTAATACTCGGGTTTATCTGCACGACTCTTGTAAACGTCAGTACTCAGTTAGCCGGCTAGTCAGATTAGCCTGCTAGCGCCTGTGCTGCTGGAAGTCAAATAGACAACAAACTGCTACATTATACAACCGATAAAGCATAGAGTAGCTAACTGAGTCGAATAACCGATAAATATCGTGATTTAGAGTTAAAAATAAATACTACGTTTGACTTTGCTGTTATATAAACTTTAAACAGGATTTTGAGGCCTACTTTAACGCGTCCTTAGCAAAGGATCCCCTTGAAAGAGCAGCTGAACGCACTGAATTATGGGATCGCTGAGAGGACGCAGGGGCGGGGCTTCACCTCTAAGAGGGAAGCTGCATACTACCATAATGAAGGGTGTCAGAATAGTAGCACTGCAGACGCTACTGTTTTGACATAATATTTAGTAGATCATCAGAGTTTAGACGTTGCCAGTGTAATAAATCTTGACTAGTTATGTGACAAACGTTGTCTAGATAGGTGCATGATTTTTATGACTGTTATTTTTTTGTTTATTACTATGTAATAAAGTGTGATAGAATATAAACCGTTTTGCTTGTTCAAAGATGAATTTTTGTCCGGCTGTTTGTGTCAGGATACTATACTACATGTCTTTAGAGCAGACAGAATTATTTCACTTTTCTGGAACATCTTCCGGGAGGCCGCAACCAATGGCGACACCGTTAACTTGGAGGTGTACACAGCGTCAGTGGCCAGCTACGTCGGCAAGTGCGTTGATGACGTGACGCTACATGCTCCATGCTCCAATCAGAAGCCGTGGATGACTGCTAACGTGCGTGTGCTGCTGAAGACTAGAGAACTAGCCTTCAGAACAGGGGACAGGGCGGCCCTAAGAACAGCAAGGGCCAAACTGTTCTGAGCCATCAGAGAGGCAAAGCGCACACACTCCCAGACAATCCACAGCCACTTCCAGGACAGCAGAGACACTCGGCGCATGTGGAAGTGCATACAGGCGATCACAAACTACAAGACAGCTTCACCTGCTTGTGATAGAGATGCCTCCCTCCCAGATGCGCTGAACGACTTTTATGCTTGGTTTGAGGTGCAAAACAACGTAGCGGCAAGGAAGACCATCCCTCCCCCAATGACCAGGTACTCTGTCTATCCACGGCCGACGTGAGGAGAACTCTATGCAGAGTTAATCCATGGAAGGCTGCTGGACCAGACAACATTCCTGGCAGGGTGCTCAGGGAATGCACAGAACAGATAGCGGATGTCTTCACTGACATCTTCAACATTTCCCTGAGCAGCACCGTTGTTCCTACGTGCCTCAAGACATCCACCATTGTCCCTGTCCAAAAGAAGTCTACAGTGTCCTGCCTCAATGACTATCGTCCCGTTGCACTCACACCCATCGTTATGAAGTGCTTTTGATAAGCTTGTCATGAGGCACATCAAGACCCAGTTGGACTGGACCCCCTACAGTTCACGTATCGTCCAAACCGCTCCACGGATGATGCCATTGCCACGGCCCTTTATTTAGCCCTCACCAACCTGGACGATAAAGACACATATACGAATGCTGTTCATAGACTTTAGTTCAGCATTCAATACAATCATCCCTCAGCACCTGATTGGGAAGCTGAGCCTGCTGGGACTGAACAGCTCCCTCTGCAACTGGATCCTGGACTCCCTGACTGGGAGAAACTGCTGTTTACTCATGCCGATGGCACGACCTTGGTGGGTCTCATCAGCAAGAACGACAAGTCATAATACAGGAAGGAGGTGCAACAGCTAACTTGATGTAGAGCCAACAACCTGTCTCTGAATGTTTATAAAACTAAAGAGATGGTTGTTGACTTCATAAGAGCACAGAGCGACCACTCTCCGTTGAACATTGGCGGATCATCTGTAGATCATCTGATTCATTGTCAAGGGCACCAAATTTCATGGTGTTCATTTAGCGGAGAACTTCACCTGGTCACTCACCACCTCCATCACCAAGAAAGCCCACCAGTGTCTCTACTTCTTACGAAGGCTGAGAAAGGCACATCTCCCTCCCCCCGTCATGAATATTTTTTTCAGAGGGACCATTGAGAGCATTCTGAGCAACTGCATGACTGTCTGGTTTGGGAACTGTACCATCTCGGATAGCAAGACCCTGCAGCGAATAGCAAGGACAGCTGAGAAGATCATTGGAGTCTCTCTTCCCTCTATCATGGACATTTACACCACACGCTTTATCTGCAAAGCCAACAACATTGTGGCTGACACCACACACCCCTCACACACAGTCTTCACCCTCCTGCCTTTTGGAAAAAGGTACCAAAGTATTTGGGCCCTCATGACCAGACTGTGTAACAGTTTCTTCCCACAAGCCATCGGACTCTTTAATAACTGAAACTGAACTGTTCTGAGCACAACACACACTTTAATAGTCACTTTAATACCATGCAAAATCAAGTGGATTGGGGTGTCTAATCATATTTTAACTTATCATCAGGTATTCATTATAACCAGACAGAAGTCAGCCCTTATATTCAATTGGAGACTAAGATCAACTGATCACCTGGATAAGATTGGAAAGTGCTGCTCAAAGGTTGCATTTATATTGGTGATCTGTTCAGCATTGACGTTGTAGTTGAACTCAGGGTATCTTAAAGTTTTGACACCTACTTAAAAAATAAACTTTGGTGTACTCAATGTATAGGTTTTTGAATGACATGAATGATTAATCCTGAAAGATGAACAGTTTCCTGGGATCCTGTTAATAAGTGCAATCACATTGGCGATGGTGTGGCATGATTGAGCAGACCCAAGTGCAGGAATAAAGACAGGAGGCCCTTATCCTTGAACTGTACCATCTCAGATCGCAAGACCCTGCAGCGGATAGTGAGGACAGCTGAGAAGATCATTGGAGTCTCTCTTCCCTCTGTCATGAACATTTACACCACACGCTGCATCCTCAAAGCCAACAGCATTGTGAATGACCCCACATACCCCTCACACACACTCTTCGCCCTCAAGCCATCTGGAAAAAGGTATCGAAGCATTCGGTCCCTCACGACCAGATTGTGTAACAGTTAATATGCGATATGCGAAGAAAGAATTTCATTGAGCTGCAATGTAGATGTGACAAAATATATTATATATTATATTAACTATAATTATATTCAATCTATGTGTTAAATTATCCATGTGTCTAGATGTCATATTTAATGATCTATTGCCTTCTTTGCACATTTAAAATAAACTTTTAGAAAGATGTATTGATGTATATTTTTAATTTCTTATAATCCTAATCTGATCTCCTTTCTTGAGAGAGAGGAGCTCAAAGCTGCAGATAATTCTAGGCGAACGATGGCCAGTGTGTAGTAACTGTTGTTTGCCTTTGCATGGCACTGTCAGCTTCTGAATCAACAACTAACAGGCCAGTAGCCTTCCAAAATAGGAAAGTTCTTTAATATGCTGTAAAGTCTGATGTTTAGAGGCTCAGTGAACACACTACTGTACTGTAGTCATTCATTCCATGCACATTCTCTTCGCCATCCATCCAGTCAGGAAAACCTTTCACTCCTTTGCCAAAAACAAACTCAGAGGGACGAGTCTGAATGACGCACAGGAGCCTTCACAGCCTGCTGTCAGAGCTTCCTGTCTAAGGATCCTGCAGCTTAGCGCATCTCTGACCTTCTATGTGTGTGTGTGTGTGTGTGTGTGTGTGTGTGTGTGTGTGTGTGTGTGTGTGTGTGTGTGTGTGTGTGTGTGTGTGTGCGTGTGTGTGTTTTTATTGGGATTCTGAAGAGTGGCTTCATGTGAATCAAAAGTAATACTAAACACGACGGGTTGGAAAACAAATAAAACAATAATACTGAAAGAAATTAAGAGTATCAGGAGTGTAATGTACTAGAAAAGACTTTTCATACTCATATCATATCCCCCTCACCCCTGTCTTTCTCATATTTTTACCTCTCTCTCTCTCTCTCTCTCTCTCTCTCTCTCTCTCTCTCTCTCTCTCTCTCTCTCTCTCTCTCTCTCTCTCTCTCTCCCTCATATATACAGACACCCACATGCCCTCTTTCCTGTCACCATTATCCTGTTGTTGCCAAAGTCAAAGGTCACAGGTCCCTTTCTCTCATCAACTTCCTGTCAGTTTCCTATTTCCTTTTTGAGAACAGACCCCTACCTGTATTAAATAAAACATACTATGTATAAAACATGCTGTGGTAAGCAGAATGTCTGCGCTAGAATTGTTAGTGTTCCCAGTGGGCCTGCTTAAATACATGCAGAAAAATACAATGGAACCATCTGTAGCTCTGTCACTAGGGGGGAAATAATGAAGTATGACTAATTCTGCCTGCCAAACACTGAAATATTGTATAGTGTTATTGTTATTACTCTATACATGTAAAATGTCATGTTTCAGCATTCACAAACGGCTACATTAGACTGTTGCAGCTTAAATACAGAATACAGTGAGATTTATAATTACTGTACTAATGCGCTGTTGCACCTGCGGCTTCAAATCATCTCATTTCCGGTCTATATACAGAAACATCCCAAGTGTCACACACGTATATAAACCTACAGCGCTCATATCAGTCCAATCAGACCCAAAAATGAATGCTATAACACTGTGATATGAATTCCATGCCAAACATAGTGTGCGCTCTGTAATTCATAACAGTTCTACATCACTCTCTCTCTCTCTCTCTCTCTCTCTCTCTCTCTCTCTCTCTCTCTCTCTCTCTCTCTCTCTCTCTCTCTCTCTCTCTCTCTCTCTCTCTCTCTCTCTCTCTCTCTCTCTCTCTCTCAGGATATAGGTGTTGTCCAGAAAGGGGTGGAAGGAAATTCTGTTACTAAGAACAATGGGCCTGCTTCTCTATCTACAGTCACAGATCAGGAGAGAAAGAACGAAACGCGGGGACCAGAGAAAGCAAAAGCAAGACTTATAAGAATAAAAAATTAAAAAATTAAAAATTAAAATTACATTTAAAAAATGTTAGGAGAACCAAAAGATTGATTTGGCCTGGAGAGAATACGGGATCCAGCACCGTGAGGCCGTCCCAAAAAAATGGACTTATCAACCTTAATTTCTTTGAAATAAGGACACGAAACTTGGATTAAGGGTCCAAAGGTTCTGAATATATTTGCTGGATATAGCGAAATTATCAGCAACAGCAGAATTTTAAGGAGATTTAATCAGATTTAATACAATCGTGTCGCAGTGGGTGAGTCAGACTGAAAGTCATCTGCTGGTGAGAGGAAACTCTTACATTACACTTTACAACTATAACTGTTTGACATGTTATTCTTATTTTCCTTTGGCTTCCGATGTGCAGTGGTTCTAAAATAGTTTTTTTTAGAAGTTAGACTGAATTCTGTGTAAGAAATTGTTTCCGAATTGTTTCTGGAATATGAGCATCAGTTAAGACTGACATTTGATAAGATCTTCATGAAAAGGAGTGAGAGCAAGTTGATGAAGAAAAGTGTTTTCTAGTGTGAACGCAGCTGTTCAGAGCCTCATGCAGTCAGGAAATATTATAAAGTAATGAAGAAATGATGAATGTGATAAGTTATAATGTGGCCATGTTCTGACGTGTTTAACGGCTTATAGAGTTAGACGTAAATACAACATTAATACTACTAACACTAGGTTGGCCTACAGGGAGATTTGCTTAGTTCAGGAGCTTCATCACCAAACCATCTGCTTTGATTTTAAATTGCAGACAGGAATAAAAAAGTAAATCATTTAAATTAAGCCCTTAGTATTCACCAGATTCCTCATTAGTTCTATATTAATATTCTCTGAGGTTTTACTTAAAGCTGGACAAAGCAGGAAAAACGTCCGACCTTGCATGTCCTGATTACTCGAAAGGATATTTCAGGATTTCCTGTCGCCTATTGACTGATGTCATACACTGCCAATAACTCAGACACTGTAATCTGATTTGGCTGAGGACAATAGTGCAAAAGCTTTATGACAAGCAAAAAGGAACACTTGCTAATGCTATTAAAATCTTTAAAAAATGACTCATGTTATGAGCTCAGTGAACTCTTTTGTTGTTGTTTCCCTCTGATGTCATTTTTTAAATTAATTTTCATCTTCATCCTTGTCTGCTCTATCTTGCTTAAGCCTTTAACTTTCAATATTGTTTAATATTTTACTGTTTTTTTTCTCTTCTCTGGACCACCAAGATGGAGGAGTCTGGTAGTCCTCGCTTTGGGAAGCTCCATTTCCCGGTGGGCCTGTGGATAAATTCTCCACGGAAACATTTTGCCAAGCTGGGAGCACGTTGGCCGAGTGCAGCATCAGTCAAGTCAGTTTTCTGGATTGCACTGTTGTAGATTTATTTTTTTGTAGTACATACAATGTTCTTTACTTCTGTGATGAAATGCACTGAACCACAATATACAGTGATTGACTTTCTCCGCTCCAGCGTCGATACTCAGCTCTTTTGGTCTACTGGCTTCTGTTTTTTCCCCCCAAAACCCTAAACAGAAACCCCAGGGCTGTTGAGCTGTTATCCAACATTGCTGAAATTCTGCCAAACGTGGTTGTGATTGTGTAAATTGTTTTGATATGATGTAAGGCTTCGTGGAGTGAAGAGACAAGCACGCACTTAACATTCATACATTGCTGAATATATAATGTTATGTTTTTATTTCATTTTAAAGAAATTCTATTTACATATTCACTTCTGCAGATCTACTACTAGCTCAGATGCGGCCTCTGTGCATGAGGTTCCACCCCCGGTACCTTCGAATGCCCTCTCAAGCCCCTCAGTTGCTCCACCCTCCCCTTCACCTAACCCTGCCTTCCTTCGTCCTCGGCCAGCCAATCAGCAGTCTCGTGCCAAGCGGCTTTCACACCTCTTTTTAAGAGGGCGATCCAACAGTGACCGTGACCGTGCCATTGGAGAACGTGAGAGGGAAGTGTGGGCCCATTCAGCCACTCCATCACAGCATCATTACCTGCCCCCTGCATCATCTTCTGCCCCTGGACTAGTGAAGATTTATGGAGATGCTCTCTCAAGTGGAGCTAATTACCGTAGCCTGCTGGCTAGCATCCACTCTACGGCGAGACAGCTCATCCAGCAGGTCATCACTCGATACACTGAGAGAGAGAGGGAGATCGAGAGTGATGACATAGGTAAGTGTGGCAGATAATTATTACCTCAATAATTAGGTTCTTTCCCCACTATAATGTAATAGTTTTGAATGACTTGATTGCTTGAATGAAGTGTAAATTGCACTAAGGCTTCCTGGAAAGCACAATAATAATCTATATTATTGCTCAAACAAACATTACCACTGTTGACCCAAAAGCTATTACTGAGAATGTCATCACTCAGCTACAGGTTTAATAGGTCTTCTGCCTGCATGTGATAGTGTCACTTCCTTAGCAATGTCCCAATGTCCTGTGCACCTGCCCAGCTCCCCAGAAGCATTCTCCAGAGGATTTCCTGTTGTGTGATGTCATTGGAAAGCCCATTCACCAAGCAGATGGAGTTGTAGAATGGCAGACTGAATGCCGGAGAGGTGTAGCACCCTGGGAATGTCCCCTGCTGCTAGTGGACATGTGGAGGCCCAAGGAGGGCTTTGAACGTCGATTCGAGATCCAGAGACGTGACGCATATGAGAGGGAGGAGAGAGAAAAAGAGAAGGAGAGGGAGAGGGATGGAGAGAACTCCCAAGGTGAGAAAGGAATGAAACAATCATTTTAGAGCTCCAGCTCCAATTATATAAATATGTTGTGTGAGATGATGGAAGATGTGATCTAGCCATTTATAGCTACAGACTTCTGACAGATGTTTTCTTTATATGCAGTATTGAGTAAGATTAAGAAAATGGAAACTTCTGCAAAATACCAGAGCAAGCTTTCCACTCCAACTGAGTCTTTCTCTTTTTATATAGTTTATTTAATCCGAAAATCTTGTAAAATAAAAAACAATGGAAAGCGAAGCGTTACATACTGTTTTAATGGCAGTGCGCTGGAGACGGAGCCGCATGGCCTCAGGGGGTGGTCCTGATGAGGAGCGAGGTCATCGAGGGCGCAACACCGAACTCAGAAGGAGCATCAGTGACATGAACCTGACTTTGAGGCGTCGTCAGGGCAACCAGGCTAACGTCGAGTCCAGACGTAGCGGCAATGCAGCAACCAGTGGTGGAGCACAGGACAGGAAGAACATTGTGAGCATGATTGCAACAGAGCCAGGACAGGTGAGAGTTAAAGAGGGGCAGAAAAGAGGAGGAGGAAGAGCCTATGAAAGTCCAAAGCATTAGGTGCTAGAGAATCAGGTAGAACAGTGTTACTTGCTGTTTTTGCTGACAAACCAGTCTACCTACCATTATATATCCACCTACCAATGTTTCTGAAGAAACTAAGCATTGCATTGGGTTTGGGGTCCTGTGACTCCAAAAAAGTTGTGGGAGTGGCTTGGGGATGGGCAATACCACAGAATTTCCATGTAAAATAATAAACTGTGACTGAAATGTGGTTGGTGACTACATAAGTATAATTTATATTTATTCCCAGAGACTTTCTGACATTCATTTTTAATCTTGTTTATGAAGTCACTGTATATGTAACTTACAATGAATTTGGCAATTAAAGTTGGATTTGATGTTGGAATATATATTGTACAGGATTCTGAGGTTTGGGTTTGAGGGTATAAATCATCGAGATATTAAGTTGTGAAAGTGAGAAAACGAGTTGGGCTTTAGTGTTCACCCCCACACACACTCTCTCTCTCTCTCTCTCTCTCTCTCTCTCTCTCTCTCTCTCTCTCTCTCACACACACACACACACACACACACACACACACACACACACACACACACACACACACACACACACACACACACACACACACTGTCTTCACTCTCTCTTGTTAGATTCTGTTTTCCATCTCTAAAAATAAACAGCTCACAGTATTTACACTAATTTAAAAGACATTAAAATACTTGATTGTGTGTGTATGTGTATGTGTATGTGTATGTGTATGTGTATGTGTATGTGTATGTGTATGTGTATGTGTATGTGTATGTGAGGGAAAATAATATATACAAAATCATTTGGAACTGCAACATCTGTGACAGTTATAAAGGATTTTCAATAATAATCTATATTTTGTGCCAAAGGTCACTGGATCACGGGTTGTGGGTGAAGCAGACAGACATGCCCGAGCAGCTGATGAAGACAAGGATGTCTGTGACCTGGAAGTGATGTCCCAAAGCCTGATCCTCCCACCTACAGACCGTCCTTACTTCCTGTTGCTGCAGGGCTATGACCAAAGCAAGGCTAGACATGCAGCACAACCCTATCACACTGCTCACACTGACATCATACCTGCATCACAATTATCACAACATTCCATCTCTTCTTTCATACCTTTGGATATGGCATTGAGCACAAAGCACAAAACAGCTAAACAGAGGCTCAGAATGTCCACACGGGCTACACAATAGCTCTATAAACACGGTGTGTCTACATATGGCCTCACTGTACAATGAGCTCACACAAGGCTACATTGTTGAAAACTGTAACCCACTTCATTCCTTATCAGAGTTGCTTTTCTGATCAACTTAAGTTTGAAGATTGGCCCGATACTCATTATCAACCACACTGAAAATGGCAACAATATTTTCCCTTTTATATCTCTTTCTCTCTTTAACCTCCTTCTGTCTCTCTCTGACTCGAGTTTTTTTCCTTCTTATTCAATCAGGACTTTGTTTTGTACATCATGACGGGCCACACACACGTTTTTGGGCGGAAGCCGACATTCCGCGAGAGGGAGAAGGACAGAGAGCGGGAGAGGAAAGGGAAGAGGCCTCTTAAAGTGGACACTTTCCTCTCGGCTCCTGACCTGCTCGTCCGTCACCTTCTCGTCAGGAGGGACTCGGCTGTCCCAGAGCAACCTTGCGGTGAAGGTAATTCAGCTGTCTAAGACTTCAGACCTCAGACCCCATACGTCAGACCGAAGACCTAATGTCTAAATGTCAGGAATCATTCTTATTGTGACAATACAGTATAAATTCAAAAGTCGGTGGATACATGAGCGTCCCGTAATAAAACCATGGGCATTAATATGGAGTTGGTACACCTTCGCTGTTATAAGAACCTATATAACAAGGCTTTCCAGTCAATTTTGTATAGTGTCTGATGGGATTTGTGCTCATTCTGCCACAAAAGAGGTACAGCATTGATGTTGGGCCTGACACAAATTTGCATTTCAGTCAATCTTAAAGACGCTGAGTTTTCAGGATGAGAGGTCAGTACTCTGTGAAGAACAGGTTCTTCCACACCAACCTTCAAATCATGTCTTTATGGATCTCACTTTGTGCACAGGGGTGCTGTCATGCTGGAACAGACTCTTACTTCCAGTGAAGAAAAACTGTAGCTGTATTCTGTAAGGCATTCTGTGCAATTGTGTGTCTCTTGCTTTGTGACATCAGTTTAGGAAGCTGTATATATGAGTGTTATTGTCATCTATGTACATTCCTTAGGGATTCTCTAAAGGCTTTACGTAAGACAGTAAATTGCATGTAATAGAATTAAATATTTGAAGTCTATGTAGAATAGATTTGTTCATACAAGTATAAACGTTTGCTTAGACGAAAAAGTAAAGCACGTTTATGAGGGAGAATGGGTTATTTTAATGTGAAACAACAAGACAAATGCCTTGACATTTAGAGGTATTAATGTTTCATGGTCTTCTGTACCTCCTGTTGTTTATTACCTCTTAAAACAATAACAAAATAAAGTTCTCGCACTTTTGATAGCTTCAAATGAACACTTTTTACTGCATGCATTAAAAAATCCAGTCCATCACTTTGTGTTTATGTTTCTGAGAAAGCACATTCTGAAGCCATCTCAATTCAATAAAAAAAAAACAATCCCAACTGTTTTATTTGCATTCCAAATATCTGATAAGGTTTATTTAGATGTATAAATAGATGTATAAATAAATCACCAAACTTTGTTGGACTCAAGTGTTCACTGCTAGCCTAGTAACATTTCTTTGCAATTTTTTCATGCCAAATCATTTGGAACTGATGACCTATGATACTCCTCGCTATTGTTCCCACAGCTCTGCTGCGCCCATTCAGAGGAGGAGCTGTCAGTCATAATGGAGTTGTGCTCTACAGAGAGGCGGTCCTTAAGTCTGGAGATCTCATAGGACTCGGCAGCCATTTCGTCTTCCTGTACCGTGACCCCAGAGTGACCCCAACACCGCCCCTAGCCCTGGCTCTACCCTCGCAAGCTGAGGGGACGATTTCCTTCGGCCCTGGAAATATGATGGACAGACAGGAAGCTCTCAGGAAATATCTGGGATCCACTGAGGCAGTGCTGAAATTTCAGGCAAATCATGCAGATGTGCTCTTACAGGTAATTGGTATACATGCTACTATTAGTTATAGCTTTATGTTTTAACAGAAATGCAGCTTGGTAGATAAATATTTTAAGAGTCTTTATATAACTAAAGGACTACAACAACAGCTACTGACCGAGTGTTCTTTCCTCTGCATTTTACTTTCCATTTCTCTTTTAGGAAATTCTCTCAAAGAATTCAACTCCAGATTCAGGTGGTGGACCCTTAGCACCAGCTTATCTGCTGTCACTCATGATTGACTATGCTTCCAAACATCTGGACCCTGCACTAACACCCCAGCTGCTGTTAAACACAGCCAATCAGATAAAGGCGATTGTGTGGGTGAGAACAAATCATCTACTATCTATCTATCTATATCTATCTATATATATATATGTGTGTGTGTTATAATATAACTATATACTATTTTCAAGTTTAAATCTTTTAATCATTTCTAAAAATAATTCTTGCACAAATGTTATATGAGGAATAAAACAATTTGGACAACACACACATATAGGAAAATAATTATTTCTTTTTTATTGAATTTAATTGTCATTAATGTTATCAGCCTGAAACTGATTCTTTTTTATTCTATTCATATGTGATTTTTATAACAGAATGCCCAAACTTGTCTTATGCCACAGCAATTGAACATTTTCTTATTTTTAAAGAACAACACATAGCATATTTTATCCATTTATAATTAAATTTAATCTCTTGTGATGCCCATCAAATAAATGAGTTCCTTCTATCACTTATGGCCACAGCTATAGATAATATTCTCTTTCTTGATGTTAATAATGCCAAAGATGCAGCTTGTCATATTTGCAAACCACCGAGTCCAACGCCCTGAAGATTTATGTGTATAAGAAATTTAAAGTTGATTGTTACAAATCACTGACACTGCAGATTCCTTCCGCAAAAGCTAAAATAAATGTCTCCTTCCAGAAAACTCTACCATATCAACAGTTATTAAGTAAGTAAGCGATCTTTATGTAACCAGGATAAAAACTAATTGAGATTAAGTCTATTTTACAAGAGTGATCTTGTCAAGAAGGCAGCAAAAGTCATAGGCGGATTAATCATATGGGCTATTGGTTGATTTCCCTGGGGCACCAAGGCTCCAGGGGTACCAACACAACCACAGCTACTAAATATAAATTCTATAAATATACACAAGCACTAGTACTTTAAGACTTGAATCACACATCTAGTATAATACATAGTTTAATAGTTTAATAGTTTAATAGTGCAGAAATGATTATCATCATTTATTATAGATCTAATATGATTGGACAAAAGAACCAAAACGTTTGTTGACGTTATTTCCGGTAAAGGAACACTGTGAGTATCAATACTCTCCGGTTTTTGTGGTGCATTTTGGGATTTTTTTTATGAATTTCAAGAGCACTGTGGAGAGAGAGAGAGAGGGAGAGAGAGAGAGAGAGAGAGAGAGAGAGAGAGAGAGACCTTAAATTGTCTCACTCCCTGCTCAGTGCCCTGATTGCTGAACTAGGAACCTGAATGAGACGCAGCCATAGATTTACTGTCAGTCATGCTGTTTAAGAATATTAATCAACTCTTCCTGTCCAATCAGTATTCAGCAGCATTGAAGTGTAAATAGCATTTGTTACCTCTCAATCAGTGTCCAATACACGTTTGCTCTGTTTTGTTAAGACCACATGTAAAGTCGTCAGTATAGTGAACAGAAGACGTGATATAACTGAAACAGTATTGTGGCAAATAGGACTTGGTGACAACAGGGTGTGTGTGTGTGCGTGCATATGTGTGCTGTGAAGAGCTAGGGCTGGAGCAGGCTGTGGTTTGAGGAGCCACAGCTGCACACACATGGGCTTTCACTGGTATTTCGCCGGAGTTTGTAAACAGAGGTTGACTGATGTCATTTCCACCCATTTGGAAAATGTGCTGTCATTGTCCGGACACATTGGCCAAACACACCCGCCCAAGTATTTATCCCAGTCTGCTCTAATCTTTTCTCTCTCTCTCACTCTCTCTCTCTCTGTGTATGTGTGTCTGTGTGATTCATTATCCATGTTTCAGGAGAACATTAAAGAGTTTGGGGACAAACATCCTACACAAACGTAAGGCTGACTTCTGAATTTAACACGGTGGATGTGAAATACTTGACGTGCCATCCTGTTTATCACAGCCTCATCCATTCAGCCCACATAAACAGTGCTTGCTTCCACTTTTGCACTCCTCACACTTATTATGGAATTTTAGTTTATTGTTTAAATGGTTGTATTGTACTTGCTGCTTAATAAACAGTTAGATTTAGAATAGAACATATGAGAAGAAAGAAAATAGACTGTGCTGATGGGAGGAAAAATGTGACTCAACTGTTCATCAAACCCTAGAAAAGCATGGATCTATAATATAAAAAGAAATGTAATAATGGCCTATATGCTACAGGTGTAATGGGGGGGGGGGGGTAATGACACAGAATATACTGTAATTTGTAGTGTGGTATATTTCATATATATTTTAAAAATTTTAATATACTATAATGTTGAATGCACACTACAGAAATTACCTCCGTATTTCCGTAAACGCCTTCCATAAACTTCTCTCTCTGTCTGTGCATGTGTTCTTTGCCTTTGCAGCTCATTAATGATGGCTAAAAATCATACCAAAATGTCATATATACACTTCATCTAATGCATGATCCATCAGCTAACATTACTGCAATTACTACTGATTGCTAGCATGTATTTGCTCTTTACAAACCACCCTGTGCTCTTATAAACACACCATATTTATTTATATGATCATATATTTATATAGCATGAACTCAAACATTTATACACTATATGTTATACAATATATGGCAAAATGTTTGTGGACACATGACCATCACTCCCAATCATTTCAGATTTAGGTCTTCCTTGCAGTTATAATAACCTCCACTCTTCTGAAAAGGCGGCCTCTGTGCAGGTCGCTCAAGTTTTTCTACACTAACCTTGGCTAAGCATGTCTTCATGGACCTCCTTTTGTGCACAGGGTCAGTGTCATGTTTAGACATCTTTTCACATACAGTGCTTTCAGTGAAAAGAAACTCTGATGTTACAGCATAGGCAGACATTCTGTACAATTTTATACAATTTCTGGCAACGGTTTGGGGTACCACATATAGGGGTCGTGTTCACAATCTATTAGCAATATAAGGAAACTATATCAGACGTGTGTTCTTTCTCGACAAGAAGTTTTAATCCAGTAGAGTAACACAGTGTCTTGTGAGAGCTAAACATTGAAAGTAAAATCACACACAAGTCCTCCTCAGCTCAGGTTAGTTAAGAACCAAACCTCACTGCTGATTTAGTAGTCAGATGTCAGATATCAGATGAAAACGTGGCTTTCTTATGTAATATCAAATTTGATGGCTGGAGGTTAAATTGCAAGGTCTAGACCTCTGTGTCCTCATTGTAAGTTTTGGATCTTCAAAGCCATTAAACCTCCATTGTTCACTTCTGCTTAACTCATTGATACATCATCATGGATAAAATTGCATGCCAATCAACACATTTAAAAGTAATAGTAATACACTAATAACATTTTAGATTAACTACCGTATAAAGTGTAAATAGATAAGTGTGTGTGTGTGTGCGCGCGCGCGCGCGTGTGTGTGTGTGTGTGTGTGTGTGTGTGTGTGTGTGTGTGTGTGTGTAGCTCTCCAGAAACAGAGGCTGATCTTCCTCCACCCAGCGTGCAGAAACTCTCCTCTGACCTCCGACCTCTCATGTTCTGGATGGCCAATGCCACCGAGCTCCTCAACTTCTTTCAGGTCAAAGTAGAGACCATGGAGAAGGAATGGGAGTTTGAAGGTGAGAAAATAAACTGAATAAAAAAACAAACAAAACAGAAGCAATTTATCTCAGTGGTGTTTACAGATAAATTTACACGATGTGCATTTTCTCAATAAATAAAAATACATAATAACATGTGGCATGCTATCTGGGGAGATAAAACTGTTATGTCTCTGTAGGCTTGATTCATTGTCTCCACATCCCATTTTCTCATGCTGCTGTTTGTGTTTAACACAGTAGTCAAAACAGACATGCACTTTGTATTCTCTTCTATCTAATTATTTGCAGCTGTAAAACAAACAAAACTGTGTTGGAACTGCTTGCATATGGAAATAATCGACTATCTAGTGTGCTGAGTTGCTGCTTATTTTTCTATTGGGTGGAAGGCATAAAACTACACACCGTGACCTAATGTGACCTTCGTCTTTTCTCATATGCTTTTATAAATATATCTCTGATATGTAAATACAGTCTCATGGATTTAATCTGGTTTTCAAATACGCAAGTTCTTTCGCTTCCTGACATTTAGCTCCTGGTGACCCAGTTCTGTCAGCTGACATGGACACTTGCTCGGATGCACTTGCGCAGCTGGATGATGTCATCATGCACACTTTCCAGCAATGTGTGTATCACCTAACAAAGGTACGACATACTTAATATATATTGCCTTAAGATATTATACATGTGACTGACTGCTCTATGAAAATGGAAAACATCTTCTTGCTCTTTCCCTCCATCAGTCCCTATACTCCCTCCTCCCCACTATACTTGAGACGAACCCTTTCTCCAGCGAAGAGAAAGAGAAGGAGAAGGCAGGAGTGAGGGATGGAGATAGCCACAGGGTTGAAGGAGAAGTTGGGGAGGAAAGCGATGTACCTAATCTACCCCCTACTGTGGCAGGGCTGGTCGAAGTGTATCGCTGTTCCTTGCAGTTGACGCGCGAGGCCTGCCTCTCTCCCCCTCTCACTTCCCAGACCTTCGGCTACCTGTTCTTCTTCACCAACACCTCACTTCTTAACACTCTGCTTGAGAGAGGTACATCGCTGATTTGAGAGAGAGAGAGAGAGAGAGAGAGAGAGAGAGAGAGAGAGAGAGAGAGAGAGAGAGAGAGAGAGAGAGACCTAAAATCTTTTAGCAGGAAATCAAATAAAATGGAAATGTCTATTCTAAAAATTTTATTTTTCCTGCCATTTCAGATAGTTTGTTTTCCTGGGCACGTGCTGTACAGATTCGCACTAATCTGGACCTGGTCCTAGATTGGCTACAGGGGGTGGGACTAGGAGATATTGCATCGGAATTCCTCAAGAAGTTGTCAAACACTGTCAACTTCCTGTGCATTCCTAAGATCCGCTTCATCCAGGTAAAAGAATTGATCAAAAAATATAAAACACTACAGTGATTTGCAGTTTGGTCAATGATTTTAAACAAATAAATAATTGAATCTGTAACAACAGAACTTTCTGGATAGATCATTTTAGTGTCCTAAAAAGGATACAGGCCTAAGGGTTTAACTATAAGCAAAGCATGTTTATTGCCTTTAAAAAAAACATACTAAACAGAGATTTGGGAATATGATCAATGCCAAGTCTGAAGTTCTTCTCTTTTTTAACATCACTGAATGTCTTGTCAGTCATCTTGGGCCAGCTTACAGGAGGAGCATTCCTTGTTAAGCCCTGCACAACTTCACCACCTTCTCACTCATTATAAGCTAGGACCATCCAGAGCGCCGCCTTCATGTTGGGCTCCGCCCCCAGGCACTGAACTCGGAGGCGGTAAGTAGCTAATTCTGCTCAGCAAAAGTTGAGTCATGAAGTACAAGCTTTATGTTTGAAGCTTTGTTTGTTTTTTCCTAAATGTAGATATTTTCGAGAGTTTTCTAGACCATCCACCTCTCATCTTACCCAATGAAACCCCAAGCCTGGACCTTTCTCAGCCCATCCCAAACCCTGCGCTCCAAAAGGAACTGACACGTCTGCGGACTTTCCTGTGGGGTCAGGATCAGGATGAACCTCCAGCCAATCAGAGAACTAGGCTGTAGTAGAAGAATAGAGACTCTATGCGTTAAAACATACTTAAATTTAAACAAAACATACACCAGAGTCTTGCCCTATGCAGCACATCACTAAGATTGCAATACATATCACTTTCTCTCTATGAAAATACAAATTGCTTTATTTCTGTTGCAGTATTTCTAATTGACATGGGCTGTAGTCCTTCAAATCTCTTGGGTTGAATTTAAATGGTGTAAAGGACGTGTTTTCAAAATGCCCCCACTTTATTGTTTAAGTCAAACTTTGCTCAATTATGATCCTTACCCTGTATAACTTGTGCATTATGTTAGATAATTATCCATCATCTTACATTTCCACAGTAAGTTGTATAATCATTGCCTGGTTGCAATGGTTAAATTTACTTTAGTCTTTCAAAGAATTCAGTGTCTATTCACTCTTTTTACTTTTTAGGAATGTCATTGTTGGTAACAACTAGACCAAATACACTAATGCATACTATAAATGTCAGAATTTAACATTAAGGGATATAATAAATACATTCATCTTAGTATGTATACTATGCCATTTTAAATCTTACCTTGTGTTGTTTTTTTTTTTTTCCATGTAAACTCATTTTGGTTACTACAGTTACACGGTGCAACACACCTGACATACTATTCCCTACAGTCTAAGAGTTTTCACCATCGTTTACTGTGATAAGTGCACCCATCTGCCTCTCCAGGACCCCTCACTACACTATAAAGTCGGTGATTCAGAATTATCCGTGATCTCACCCACCCTGACAACACGGTACACTCCCAACCCATCTCCAACATCTGCTTCTAACTTGAATACACTGACCTCATAGCACACTGACAAGCTTCACTTAGATGCATTAAATATTTTATCCATTTTATCCATATGTTACATGCTCACATATTGCCAATAAAAATGATTGTCATGGGACCAGTTCATATTTTTGTATAAAGTATGTTTTGGTCATGGAGTGCTTGCACTAATTCCATGTCAGCCACGTGCTGCTTGTGTCATTCCATTAATGAACGCTGGGGGGCGCGATGGCAATGCACACGGTCCCAATACACGCAGATTTAATAAACGAATGATTACCAGCAGATCCCTATGAGCAACAGTGGCAACAGTTAAGCAAGACAAGTGTGAGGTCTGATGAGCTCATAGTGTCTGTCGTCAGTAGACAGAGTAAAATTTTGTGAGTGAGATATGACTCTTGAATATGATTCAATTCCAATCAAAGGAGTCACACAAATGACTTTCTAGCATTCTGTCTGGACAGATAAGAGATCTAAATGAATTTGCCCAAAGACATAATACAGTTGAGCAAAGATTTTCAGATTAAATGAAAACACAACTCAAGAATAAATTACAAATAAGCCAAAAACAAAACAAGGTTCCAGTATCAAAATTTACCATCAACACTATAAGCTTTCAGAAAATAATGCACATATCTAATAGCCTTATAAAAGCAAGATATTTATAATAGCTCTTTTTGATAAGACACACCAGGACCCGATAAATATGCTTGCATAAGATTGACATCTTTCCTTTCATGTCAGTGCTGACAGGATCAGGCCCAGCACTGGATCAGACATCGCTTGTATTCCAAATGTTAGCAGTAAACCCATTTCAGCATGGTATTTTTTAAAGCGATTAAAAATGGATTTATTTTGACATCAACCTGAATGCTATGTATAACAGCTGCGGCATGTATAAAGATATAGGCTTACCTAAACAAAGCTGCTGCTGTCAAATAGACTTTCCTGTGGCAGACCACAATCCAAGTCCTCCATGAATTCTTTATCTCTCTCAATGTACCATTCATACGTTTTATCTGTACCTTAATTGTTGTTTGAGCCGTTCTCTGTGAGCCAAACACATTTCATAAAACAGGGTCATAAGACAAATGACAGGTTGTAACTTGTAAAAGTAAACAATACCTTTTATTTCTGAATAGCTGTATTCCAATTTGTTATGTACAGTGAAATTTGCATATTTGGACAAATTGTGACAAGTTTTGTAAATCATTTGTTTTCTGGCCTTACAGTGGAACTGTAGTCAAATATATGTTGTCTACAATATTCATACAATATTAAAATAGGTTGATAAAATAATTTTAATTCTGTAATTTATAAGTGTCCAAAAATGTCCAAACAATGGGTTTCAGTTAGATTCGACAAACCATACGCCCTCATAATTCAATATAAACACTTTTCCTCACATGTAAATACTCAACACATGGAAGATTTCAGAACTCTGTTATGTTTTTTTGGGGTATTTTGTTTTACTGATGTCAAGAAAGATTAGATAAACTTCAGCATTATAACTAAATACACTCTACATCCTAAATAGGTGCACTGGACTTGGTATGAACTACTTCTTTACAATCTCAGAGTCATTTGGGACACAGCCAAACATTTCTCTGGTTTGTGAGTCTTTATGAGATAAAGATTAGAAGGAGCTCAATGTCAAGACACTTGGGAAAGTAGCCTATCTCGTATGTTGTGGCGAGCGCTTGCAGTAGATCACGTCGGCTTTGTAGCTTTAATTCACTGATATTGACTCTGATTAAACAAACGTGCGTCTTGTTCTCAATTTAAACGAAAACACTACCGTATGTACAAATACAGTCTCTGAGACCGGGGAAGCGTGCGTTATGATGAAGAAATGTCAGTATTTTATCATTTTTTTACGGTTAATAGCTAGTTTTCCAAACCCATATGCTGGCTGGTGTGACAGCTATGCTGAAGACGTTATTACTTCACGCATTGTATTAGCCTGTTTTCCTGTTGACGGCTCGACTCGCGCGCGCTTTACAGTAAACAGCATGAGATCCCGTGAGATCCAATTACATCATAGCGGACCCTGATTGGCTGATCTCCCCCCAGGCTTCATCCTGTAAAAAAGCCCCGCACGCGCTCAGTCGCAGACGTAAGTCACTTGTAGATTTGTGAATCATCATTTCGCGGCCATGTGGTCGAACTTTAATCAATTAAGTGACTATGCCGTTTCTGATTCTACAGTCCGTGTGGTTTGTGAGCGAGACTCCCCGACGGCTGTTCTGAACTGGTCATCCACTCATTATGGAAGAGACTGTTGATTTCTGACTCGTTTTGGAGTGCTCTGACTGACTTATTAAACCCTATGCAGTCAGAATATTTCCAAACCTAGTGGGTGTCAGTGGGTTTTCAATCAGAGAAAACCTGACATTCGTAGGCATGGTTTCATGCAGTTTGGGGATTTTTAGCTGTCATGTTACCTGACAATGGTGAAGCAGAAATAACGCACACCCAGGCAAATCGAGTCATGTCAAGTCAGGTCAAGAAGCTTTTATTGTCATTTCAACCATATGTACAGTAGCTGTTTGTAGTACACAGTGAAATGAGACAATGTTTCTCCAGGATCACGGTGCTACATAGAACAAAGACAGAGATAAGGACGTAGTAAATTAGTCCTAGATACATAAAGTGCATCTGTGTAACCTGGTGCAAACAGTGCAAGACAAAAGACAAACAAGACAGTGCAAACAAAAAATTCAAGACATTACACAAAAGACAATAAACAAAAGCAGCGCCGACCAGTGTAAATACTGTATGTTTAAACGATATTGCGTGTGCAGAAATACTGGAGTGAACACAGTATTATAGCAGCAGTTACATGAGATATTTTAAAGTATTGTGCAAAACAGCAATCGACTGAAATGTTGTGTCCCCATCACTGTTAGCTACAAGCTAATGTACACTATATGGCCAAAGGTTTCTGTACACATGACCATGACACTCATATGTCCTTCCTAAACATCCTGTTCTTACAATGTCATGGCATTTTTAATATAGAGATGCCCCCCATTCCTGCTACAGCCTCCACTCTTCCTGAAAGGCTTTCTATTCAAATTTAGAGCATGGCTGCAGGGATTTCTATTCATTCAGCCACAAGAGCATTGATGAGTAAAGAATAAGCCATGTAGTCAGTCTTCCAGTTCATCCCAGGTGAGCTTACAGTTCTGTGCAGGTTTTTCTACACGACCTTTGCTATGGACCTAACTTTGTGCACAGGGGCATTGTCAGTCATTGTCAGGTATGTTTCAGTTCCAGTGAACGGAAATTGTAAACGCTTCTAACTTTATGGCAAGTTTGAAGAAGGCTCAAATATTGGGAGCATGTTTAGGTGACACTTTTTTATTTATTTATTTTGCCATATTGTGTATGTGCCTGTTCAGAAGTCACCAGACGGTGTAATCAATTAATTTGCATATCCACTGAATCGTCAGTAATATTTGCTTGTCATACTGTCACTTAAAACGAGATAGAATGGCACTTATAATGAATATAACACAGTTACCTGATGACATGATCAGACCAGCAGACAAGGGACACTTTTCAATGTTTAAGACAGCAAAATAGACTCATCCTTCCTGATGACTAGTTTTTAAATCTCTATGCTCTCATGATACGACTGACAAATTAAAAAAAAAAACTTCCCTTTACAAAAATTCCCTCCTGCGATAACCTACTTTTTAGGTGTGGCAAATTTGCGCAAGACAAGAACTGACAGTTACTGAATAAAAAATTCTTCTCTATATAACTTTACTTGTCTTTATATATAAAAGCCAAATATTAAGAATTTACATGAACAAAAAATACATAATGAGCCAACAAATGCTCCAGTGAGTACACTCAAAAGAAAAAGCAACTTTTTATTTGTTAGTTTAAAGCCTGGCCCACTACAGGATGCTTATTATTGTCTCTATGTACTGTAGGTTGTGTTCACTGGGGCAGGAGTACACAAGTGAGTGGACGTTTCTGGGTAAATCAGGACTTTTGTAAAGTGTCCACATAAGGCATGTCTGAAACTGTATGCTATTGTACTAATTAGTATATAGCCTATGTGATGTATCAGTACTATAGCTGTTGTATGTACTGTATTTGTGGTACAATTTTGCATTTTAGTACCTCTCGTGCATCTCATGCATGTCTATCTGACCCGTATGACCATGACTACAAATACACAATACCCACAAGAACGCAAGTGTATGGGTATGTATCCATTTACAGTCTACCACACACCCACACACTTGGGCTCTCCAGGTGCAGCTCCACACACCTGTTCAAGAACCTCTCTGTAATTAGGACAATACAATTATTTTTCGGATATGGTTGACAGAGGGAGGGGGACTGAGTAGACAATGGAGTGCTTATTCTCCCTCTCCTTCCCTTTTCTGCATCTCTCAAGTAATGATAGATTCTTCCCGTCTTCAAAGGCCATCGGTTTCCTACATAACAGCTGAGTCAGTAAACTGAGGGGGTGACTGAGGCGGTTGGGCACAGTGTGTATTTGTAGGTCTGAGTGTCTTGACCTTGTTGTGCGAACTTTGGCATGAGCGTGTCTATTCTGCCCAGCAGCTATATTCAGACGCTTACACACCTCGTGTGTGCCTGAGTGCACATAAGCACTGCACTGCAGGCTGCAGTAATCTGCTTTCATTCTATGCTCTTGTAAATCTTAATGCTCTTGTGTTTATTTCCAAAAACCCTGATTAGAACCAGAGGGAATTTCCAGGCCTCGGCTTTAAACTTTAGAGCTCAGGCGATTGCACCGAAGCAATACTTACTCAGCACTTAAGCTGCTGTGTCATGAGGATGACATAACGATGAAGAGCTGATGATGTCATACTGTTATTAGCATAGATTCGTCCAGGGAGCTAGATATTGAGTAAAAATGTAAAACTTTGCTATTTATAAATGAAATTTCCCCAAGTGTGAGCCAGGGCCAGGTCCAGTCAGAGCTGATGAACTTTGGAGCTTACTGAGACAGCACAGGGTCATTGTGAATCACAGACGACAAATGCTGCTTCAGTGTAAAATAGGAAATGGACTTTCAATTGCCACGGGTTATTTTCTTTCTATCTAAAAAGCTTTTCTTTTTGAGATATAAAATCAAGGAACATCTTCTTGGCTTGCACATGAGAGATATTGACTTCTTTCTGTTTTCCAGGATAAGAAATAGCTGAATAGGTGACTATAAGGTGAATAGAAGGTGCCGGCATTATGATGAATAGAGTAAGACAAATAGTCTTATAGTTGGAGGGAATTTATAGAAATGTGTTTTCAGTAAACAGGATCAGGTTTTTATAAAATTCAGAATATCAAAACATTTCTAGATCACATATGTTTTGATTGGAATGTGTACTAATAGAGTGTGTGCACGTGTGTGTGCTTGCACACATTGGTTGTGTCTGAACCCACTGCGGTCAGTCTTGTCGAGCCGCCCAGTCGAGTTTCCTTTGCTGCTGTGTGCGTGTGCATGAGTGCGTTTGTGTGTGTCTGTGTGTGTGTGTATGACACTGACTGAATGTGTGAGGAGCATTTCTTTGCATCTAAGTAAATATTTAATCAACGTTATGACTCGGGTACTTTGGAATATCGCAAGTGATGGACTGTGATACTGTGTGTGTTTGTGTGTGTCTCTGTCTATCTGTCTGTCTGTCTTTTTGGGGTTAGACTCAGGGCGAGTGAAACACCCAGCCTCTCTCTAGGGACAGATTCACTTTCTCCTTCTGCCAGGTCAATTACGTCATCACGGCCTGCCATATAAAAGAGCCCTGTGATGTCATTCTGTCAGAGAGAGGCTGTCCAGTGTTGAAGGGGTGACTGGAGTAACCCTCAAAAACCTCAGCACACACATACACACCTTTAAATATGATTAGTTTCTCTATTCGTTCAGCCTCTGGCTGTCCTCATCTATTCCGACCTCGTCTTTTACCTTTCTGCTGTCTCTCACCTTTTTATCTGCCCTACCTACATATTTCTTGTCTGGTTTCTCTCACGCCACCCTAATCCTTACTCTCTGTCATTTTCTTTCCTTTCCTGACTTTTCCTGTCTCCTTTTCCGTTTTTCATCTAGAACCCTGTAGTATGTTGTGTAGCTTCTATAAGTACAAGCATTTCTGATTTCTATTCTCCTCCCCTCCCCTTTTCTCTCTTCTTCAGGTCTGGGCAGCAGGGTCAGCGGTGCTGTGGGCTGGGGCTGTGTTCCGACAGACTTGCTTTTTCTGTCACACTTTTGTTCCATCCTGCGTCATCATGTTGACTGAACGGACCCCACAGTTACCGGCTAGGCGTGCGCCCGGCCCGGTTTTAACACTGAGCCGAGTTAGTGCCTGTAATCTGATGGCCGTGTTTATTTTATGTAGGCTCCCTTTGAAGGTACTGAAAAAGTCTTTGGGCTTTTTGTCCCAGCCCGTTTTGGCTGCCTGGGCCAAGACGCTTGCAGTGGTAATACCCAGGAAGAATAATATTTGCACTCGTATTCACTCCAAACAACTTTTTCCATATTAGTGTCAGAAAGGGGAGCTCTCTCTCTCTCTCTCTCTCTCTCTCTCTCTCTCTCTCTCTCTCTCTCTCTCTCTCTCTTTCACTCTGTCCGTTACTCTCCTCTTCTAAACTACAAGGAGGACCTCTGGAACCTGGCTGTGACTGCAACTCTCTCCATCAAGTCTTATAAGACTTTCACAGTCTTCCAATAGGCACTTAAACCCTTCAGACTACTGGAAGCTTGAAGAGACTGTTGATCCTGAACTCATTACTTCTGCCTTGACACTTTATAAATCATAACTGAAATCTGTTATGACAATTTTCAGACCACAATTTACACTCTTTATTAATTTACAGGAATTCTGATAGGCGGAGAGGAACAGGTCATTGTGTAGTGCTCATGTGTTGTGGTGCTGACGTGGTAGTAACGTGAGAATTGCAGGTGAATTTTATAGCCCTCGCTTCTTAACTGAGGCTTTTGTTTTTATTGAAGGCTATTGAAAAGTTTTCTATGTGTGTGTGTCAGCAAGTGCATGTAAGCGCACGTGTATGTGCGTGAAAGTTCACGGCTCTGTTTTAACTACGGAAAGCCCTCTGACATCATCGGCTAAACTCCGGTGATGCGTCCTCATTCAAGTAAATTATAGCATGTCATTTGTAAATCATTGAGAGGGTGGGGCTTAATATCATGCCAAAAGACAGCTCTCTCTCCACATCAGTGACTACTGGATAAAGAAAGCATTAAGCCATCGTTTCATTCTTCCTTTCATCCTGATGGGGAGATAACACAGCCATTTGTTCATCCTGAATTGTCTGGGAAATATATCATTACCCAGGAATTTGAATGATGGAAGCAAATTGATGACAAAACTGTGCAGTCACTATTGTGATACAAAATCACTATTTGCAAATGATTTCTAACCATTTAGCCTTGATATTTGTGTTTGAATCAGAAGTCTGTAATCACCCACTAGAGAACTCATGATCATGTGACTTGGAAAAACTCACATGCTCCATTTATAAGGAAATAATTGTGTTTGTCGATCCTAAGCTCAGGTTACTGTCTGTGTGGGTTTTCTCCGGTTTCCTCCTACTTCACAAAAACATGCTGGGAAGGTGAACTGGTGACTCAAAATTGACTTGAAAGTGGAATAAGTGTGTGAATGTGTGTGTGTGTGAGCATAGTTCCTTCTGATGTACAATGTACCCCATGGCCAGTATTTCTGGAATAGGCTCCAGATCGCCATGTGACCCTGATTTTGCAATCACAGAATGAACTTAAAATCAAGCAAACTCTACGATATTTAAAGAGGCTTACAAATTTTCAACATTACTGCAGATTTTCTGCAGATCTGGGTCTAGAGTGCTGTGTAACTTGGTCGCAACACACATTAAGCCAAAACTTCTCAATTCATGTGCGTTAAACTTGAGTGCTCTCATCATAGAACATAATTACTGTGTGTAGACTGTGTGTTTTCACTGATAGGATTTTAAAGAAGAATCCTGTGTTTTCAATTTCACCGACTGAAGTTCAACAAAACAAGCACAAAAACTCAAAAAGTTGCAAATATTTAAAAAGAAAAAAAACTGCAGCAAAAATCAAGCATTTTTGATAACAAATAATATAAAAATACCAGAAATCTGCAAATCTTGGATGAACTCAGTTAAAGCAATGAATAAATGAATAAATGAATGAATGGATGAACGATTGAATACTATAACACTTTATAAGTGTAGACCAGAGGATGTTCGTCAGAAAAGACATTACTGTAATGATTACAATTTTTGCTACAATCCAACTTACTGTAACAAGGGTGTTTTGTCAGAAAGGACAAATCTAGATAAGTAGTGGGATATCATTGGTTATCAGTTACGAAACCTTGTCTACACATTTGCAGCGTTCATAGAGATATAAAAAAAGTCTCAAGGGAGTTTATAAATCTTCTTTCATTTGCAGTGCGTTTTAAATAGTTGCAACCGTTGAAACAGTGTTCAACACTTACAAGTTACAATCATTAAACCTTCACAACATTTTTTCCATGTAAAAGTCTTTGGTTTTAATTTCTCATACTGACTCTCTGTTAGGTTTCTCTTCCTTCACTCTTTCTTTGTTTTGCACTATTTTGTATGTCTATCATTCTCCACTGTCACTACAGCCTGTGTCTCCTCCCAAAACACATTTTTCTCTCACTTCTTTTTTCATTCTCTCATCACATTAGGCCCAAATATAGGAGTCTAAAGTGGGATCAGAGACTGATGGGTGTGATGTCAGACCTGTGTGTGTGTTCTGGGCCTCTGTGCTGGGTGGGAGGAATATGGCATGCGTCTGCTCACGGCCTGTTGCAGTGTAAACGGTGATGTAACGTGAGGAAACAGGGGGAAACTACTTTGGCGGTCCTATAATCTGATGTATCTGTGTTCTGCCTGCTCTGATTTTCACTTCTCTTCTCAGACTCTGCTTTTATGTCTCATACACTGGCTCTCTTTCTCTGTTCCTCAGAAGGTGTAGACGTTGGTAAAGCTTCTGATACAGCCTTCATTTGTACTGACTCATTCATGGATAATTGATTCGTTCCAAGGCTGAGTTGCGTGCCGCCCAGCTTCTGCATTGTGTCACATAGCTTCATCAAAAAGAGTTTGCTGTCTTTGTACCTCTCCCTCTCATCCTCTGTCGCTCCTCGCCCATCCGGCCGACCCCTCCGTCTGCCCTTTTTCTCATCCCTTGTTCCACCCCTACTGCCAAATTTCTGTCAGCTCTTTAGTTTCCTCCTGTCTTTCTCTAAGGGAATTTCCCTTGATCCATGATTGTGTCATTCCCTTCATTCCTACCATACCTGGGAGAGGTTAAAACAGGAAACAGAGTGAGGGAGAAATAGATAGAAAAAGAGGGAGACGGTATGGAGGAGACAGACCGAGTGTGAATTAATAAGAGACAGACACTTGAGGTACTTTTTTTAAAAGCTGAAGACAGTGGTGGAGGTGAACCTTTAGCTTCTAGGCGTGGGAGGATCACTGGGAATGTAAACTGACTTCTAAAAATAAATCTGCCCATATGCAGGGGATATAACACATTCCAGCAATGATGCAGACTAAATGAATGAGAGAAAAATGAAAGGGAAGGGGGTTATTTACCAAAGCAGGATGAGGCAAGATCCTTGGATATCTCCTCCATCCATTTGTTCAGTTCAAACTTCATTACTTGTAATTGTTCACATACAAATATATACACACTGATATCTGACTAAGTTAAAAGACATAAAAGTATCAGCTTCAGTGCTTGACAATGAAGCTGATACTTTTATGTCTTTTAACTTAGTCAGATATCAGTGTGTATATATTTGTATGTGAACTAACAATTACTAACACAATTCTTCCAAAAGAGATTCCCTTTAAAGTTTAAGAGCTTCAGATAATGTTCACATCAAACAATGGAAAAAAAATGTGATCTCACCAACTGTGGCACAAACTGTGGCATGGATGTTGGTAATGTTGGTAACAGATGGGCTTGCTTGAGTATTTTTAGAAACTGCTGAGTTTTATAGCAGATACACATGGTGGTGGTGAGAAAAACAAAAACCACTGAGTGAGCAAAGGTTGTGTGGGTGGAAACACCTTGTTGATAAAAAGATCAGAGGAAAACAGCCCGGTTGGTTCAAACTGACAGGTTTGAACAATATAGCAACACATACAGAATAATCAGTCCTTATGATGGTGGAAGGCAGGAAAGCATCTCAACCTGCACAAAACATTGAAACTTAAGGTGGATGAGCTACAGTACAATAGAAGAAGACCACATCAGGTTCCTCTCCTGTCAGCCAAGAACAAGATTTTCAGTCTATCGTGGGCACAGACTCATCTGGACAAATGAAGATAAAGATTAATCACCTGGTCATGTCTGTAAGTCTGTGCCCATGATAGCCTCAGATACTTTTCTTGGCTGATAGGAGTTAAATCCGATGTGGTCTTTTCCTGTTGTACCTCATCCAACTCAAGATATTATGTTTTGTGTGTCCTGAGATTTCAGACTGGGGGGTCACGGTGGCTTAGTGGGTAGCACGTTCGCCTCACACCTCCAGGGTCTGGTTCGATTCCCGCCTTGTGTGTGCGGAGTTTGCATGTTCTCCCCGTGCCTCGGGGGTTTCCTCCCCCGGTCCAAAGACATGCATGGTAGGTTAATTGGCATCTCTGGAAAATTGTCCGTAGTGCGTGAGTGAATGAGAGTGTGTGTGTGTGTGCCCTGCGATGGGTTGGCACTCCATCCAGGGTGTATCCTGCCTTGATGCCCGATGACGCCTGAGATAGGCACAGGCTCCCCGTGACCCGAGGTAGTTCGGATAAAGCGGTAGAAAATAAGTGAGATGAGAGATTTCAGACTGCAGACCTTCCACTCACATGATGTTTTCTTTTGATTTTCTCAATACACTGTGTAAATTCTAGAGACTTTTGAATGTGTGGAAATCCTAGGAAATCAACAGTTTCTGAAAAGCCGGTGAAAATGCCAACCATGCCACAGTTCATTCACAGAAATCATACATTTCCCCCATTCTGATATTTCATGCAAATCTTAACTGAATCTCTTGACTTTTTTCTACCTGATTTTGCAGCTGCTACATGATCGGCTAATTAGAAAACTGTATATAATGAGCGGGTGTATTATCGTATAGAGTATATTGTGCCAGTACCTTGTTTTCCCCAAACAGAGCATTGTCAATTACTATAAATATTATTGGGGGTCCTTTTGCAGAAGCTAAGACATGCAATAGTGGTCTCTATAGTCATAACACTATGGTCTAACATTCACCAGTCTGATCAGCAGCTAATATTTAACAGATGTAATTTCTGTTAAAGGAGAAGCTTCCAGTTATTACAGTTTTTCAGTATAAAGATTCACAAGCTCTATTCCAGATTGTAAATGATCAATCAGCATGTTCAATAAAGACACAACAAGCACAATGGTTCATGTAGTTTGGAATTTTTGTCTGTCTGTAATTATTTCTTGGATGGAGATCAGACCCATTATATTGGGTATTAATGATGAAATCCAAGTCCCAATTTTCCAAAGGGGGATTGTAAATAGTAGACCTTTTGGTAGTTATGGTTATTGGCAATTTTATCAGACACACCTACAATATAGATGTTCTTTGTAGGTATAAAATTACAGACTCTACCCTGTCCATCAAAGGACGTGACCACCAAAGAAGCCACAGCTGATATTATTTGGGCGGTGGAGCATTCACAGCTGTGATTCTGACATGATAGTGTTTGTCAGTGCACAGCAGTAATGTTTGAAGCATAATGTACTCATATGCTTCATTAGACAATGATTAGACAAACCCACCTTTTCAGGACATTAGACAAACCCACCTTTATTGCATTAGACAAACCCACCTTTTCAGGACACCATGTAGGTGTGAAGTTTGTGTCATTGCTTGTACAACGATTAATTTCTTTGTCTTCAATATTTGACCATAGTATTGCATTTGGCTGGCTTGCATAGGAATATGGTAGCCTAGTGGTTAAGGTGTTGGGCTACCAATTGGAAGGATGTGAGTTTGATTCCTACGTCCACCAAGCTGCCACTGCTGGGCATGGCCCTTAACCTTCAATTGCTCAGTTGTATAAAAATGAGATAAAAAATGTAAGTCTCTATAGATAAGGGCATCTGCTAAATGTATGTAAATGGCTGGATTGTTTCAGTTGTTTTTTAAACCCAGCACTGACGCTGAAAAATCCTTGTGTGAAGAAACATTTAAACCAGTGCCCCGAATACCACAGAGATGGTTTTGACACTGGGAATGTTTAATGTGGTTCAAATCGAAGTGTGATGTTTCCTGGCACCCCTGCAGACTCATTAGATTTTTTTGAAACCCCAGTGTATTTATGTTTATCTTATATCATCACAAATGCTTATGGAGAACTCAACATGACTCACCTAACTTTTTATTATTATTATTATTATTATTATTATTATTATTATTATTATTATTATTATTATTATTATTTTGGTGCTATTATGCACAGTAAGTCACTTCACCTCTTCTGTGTTCCCATGCCACTCATTCTATACGCGTGTTATGGAAACGAATTATGTCATCATTGGCTAAATCACATGCGCTGGTTACTTTACTTCCTGTACAAGTGCAGACCTGAATAAAAAAAAGTTGCATTCACATTCATAGGAATTAATTTGCATTCTGGTGCAACAGAACTCACACCACCTCCTACACTTCGTCTAAGGTTTTGTACTGTGGTGTGCTTCCTGATCCACTTGACTTGACGTTTCCAATGTTTCCTGTGACACATGATCTGTTTCAGACTAAACTGAGAGTGCCACAGCTCTTCACGGGTATTAATCAGTAACCTGAAATAAGCAAATATAGTGTCTGGGATATTAGGTTTTTTTTTTGTTTTTTTTAATTAATAATTGCCTATAGACATCTATGCAATAACAGCCCTAGTTCCTACTGATGTTCACAAAACAGCTTTCAAAATGAAATAAAGTTTTAATTTACTGTGGTACAGTTTGTAGTTGTAGGGTCAATAGTGGCCCAGGTGGTTAAGGCTCTGGTTGTTGATCTGAGGATCAGGGTACAAGCCCCAGCACTGCTACAGTAAGCTGCCATCGTTGGGCCCTTGAGCAAGGCCATTAACCCTTCCTGCTCCAGGGGTGCTCTATCATGACTGACCCTGCACTCTGACCCCAACCTCCAAAGCTGGGATATGCAAAAAAAGAATTTCACCATGCTGTAATGTATATGTGACAAAATAAAGGCTCCTTCTTCTAGTGTACGGTAAGAGTAAACTCAAGGGGCTTGACAGTGGTGTGATGTGTTCCTTCTTCTGAATCTAGTCACGTTTCCCAGGGTACAATATTGGTTGACAGCAGAACAATTTTTCCAAGGTGGATAATACACTTTTTCTTAGCCAAGATCTTGCAGCTATGTGGAAATGGTATAGAGAAAAAAAACAGTAGCCACATTTTAGTGACTTTAATAACACCTTAATAAATGTTTACTTGCAATGCAAAGAAAGAACACATCTGATCCAAACAGCTCACAACACATTACACTGGAAGCTTTACTATATCGGACAGACTGTGCAAGAAAAAGGGAGGTTAATGGAGTGGTTAATGTCTGTATGTTAGAAATGTGTCTGCACCACACTGACCTTGTTTTCCATGCAAAGACTGAGGGGAAAAAAAGAAGAAAAATGCCTCTCCCTTTTTGAGATGAATTTGGGCTGGAAATTTTGCTCGAACCTGCCAACTGTGGTTAATAGCATTGGGAAGCTCATCTGATGTATCAAACACAGCTGAAGAAAGGTGTCCATATTCAGTATTGAATTTATTTGTCATGTCACACTTCACAGTGGTGTGGTGGCTCAACTGGTTAAGGCTCTGGGTTGTTGATTGGAGGATCGGGGTTCGAGGCTGCCACTGCTAGGACCTTGAGCAAGGCCCTCAACCCTCCTGGCTCTAGGGGTGTTGTATAATAGCTGCCCCTGCACTCTGACCCTAACCTACTCAGTTGGGGTATGTAAAGAAAAGAATTCCACTGTGCCGTAATGTATATGTGGTGATAATAAAGGCATCTATGCCCTATTCTATTCTAATGGATCTTATAAAAGTGTTAGTCAGAGCTTTAAAAATTTGTGTTTTTCAGAAATATTTCCGTTTTTAAATTAGACTAGATTTAAAATATTTCTAGAAATGTTTCTTAAAAATAATTAATTTTTTCACACAAATGTTTCTATCTTGAAAGTAAATGGTGATAAGAACATTTCAGAATGAAAGCTGACAGTGTCCTGAATAATTTCATATCAGACTTGAGGTGATAAAATAATTAGTTTGTTTATACATGTCTGATTTCATGCCGGTAAAAAGGGTTAATGTTTCTCTCCTCCAACAACCCCTTTTACAAACCCTGGGGCTAATGTTCTAATACAAAGGTCCAGTTTAGTAGCCTTTTTATCTGCGAGTGTAAATGGTTTCTTTAATTGATGTGGGAATAAATATCCGTCTTAGAGCCACACTGCTGCATGTTCTTGTGGCAGCATGTAGATGGTCTATGTGCTTGTGTCTTGTGTCATGCTCTAAAGGCTACTCTCTCAGATCATTCGGGTCATGGTGACAAGCTTCGTCAGTGGGACAAGAGCGTGACGTCAGAGCATTCCAGTCTTTTTGTCTCTTTGGCCCCCCTTGGATCAAATGACAGCCTTTAGCTCTTTCTCTCTGTCTCCCCTATCTTCTACTCCTCCCTTTCTTTATCACTGCTGGCCTACATGCTTTTTTGCTTTTCGGTCGTGAGATTCTTCTAAAGAATAACAGCCAGACCAGGACTGTGACGCAAGCAGTGACAAGAAGGTGTCCAGTAATGGGAGTGCATTACTCAGTACCCCTGTTTGTGTGTGTGTGTATGTGTGTGTTGTCTTGAGGTCCGGTAAGTGGTGGGGTAACCAGTAGGTCCCTGGCAGGTTCTGTGTCAAAGCAGATGTACAGCAAGGCTTGACAAATACGTAGGGAATGCGCAAGTATTGTCTCCCAGGAGCTTTTCTTTACAAGAATGTGCTAAAAATAACCCCTCTTGTACTCCCTCGCTCTCTTTTTCGCCCTTTTGTCAGCTCTTTTTTCACTGTTTAGCCTTTGGCTCACTGTCAGTCCATGACTCTAGCAGGATTCCTGGAGTACATTCACAAAAGACAGAGAGAGGGAAATAGAGGGAAAGAGGGAGAGAGAGAGAGAGAGAGAGAGAGAGAGAGAGAGAGAGAGAGAGAGAGAGAGAGAGAGAGAGAGAGAGAGAGAGAGAGAGAGAGAGATTTGAGATGCTAATCAAATCTTGCTTCACAGTCCCTTCAGTGTTCGTCCAATGGCCAGACCTGTTTACATTCTTCAGTCTTGTTTACATCCGGCTGTTTTTGTTGCTGTAATTGTTTAGTAGCCCACTGTTTATGTCAAGCCCTCTGCGTCCAACACCTACTCTTCCACTGAGAGCCGGAAGGATGGAGAGATGGCAGGAAAGATCGACATACGTGGGTAGAGACAGAGAAGGAGGGAGAGAGTCAGGGTGTATCAGACAGACAGACAGAGGGTAAGAGTTGGTGAAAAAGGATTAGACGCCACATACAATGACAGGCAAGGAAAGAATGTTTAGGCAAGCTGAGAAGGGGAGAAGGGACATGCACAAGTGTGTGTGTGGGTGTTTGTGTGTGTGTGTGTGTGTGTGTGTGTGTGTGTGTGTGTGTGTGTGTGTGTGTGTGTGTGTGTGTGTGTGTGTGTGTGTGTGTGTGTGTGTGTGTGTGTGTGTGTGTGTGTGGTACCCCAGGATCAGGGGTGTGTTTGTAAATGTGTGTCGGCTTGTTCTTCACAGTCTGAAATACAGTCTGCAAAACATTAGCAGGTTTTTTGAGATGCAGAGAGCTCTTTGTGTGTGTGTGTGTGTGTGTGTGTGTGTGTGTGTGTGTGTGTGTGTGTGTGTGTGTGTGTGTGTGTGTGTGTGTGTGTGTGTGTGTGTGTGTGTGTGAGACAGACAGAGAGAGAGAGAGAGAGAGAGAGAGAGAGAGAGAGAGAGAGAGAGAGAGAAAGACACCGGTTGGAAAAGACAAGTTTGTTCTGTAAGAAATTCCCTTTGCGTGCTCTGCCTTTCCTTAAACATCTCTCCACACTGTTTCTCCCACTAACACCACAAAAGCCCCCCCACTTTCATTCCCTGGATTCCCGATGCTCTGTCTTATTGCTCCACTGTGGTCATTCCGCTGTTTCGCCACCAGCCAGAGACAGAGAAAGTGTTATGGTAAATGTCGTTCCACTAAGTACTTTGGCTCGGTGTCTTACTGTACCGGTGAAATTGCATCCAGGTTTTCACTTGCATCACAGAGGGCAAGTATGAGTGAGCACGATTGTGCGTCAAAGCAATATCAAAGTAATGCTGTCTGCAAGGCTGTGGAGACCGGAAGGCAGCTCCTTTGGGTGATTTATGCCGCTTCGAAGAATTTTCTAGAAGAAGTAACTAGATCGTGTGAGTGTGTAATAAGAACAAGCCGTGAGCAGAGATGTTTCATCAGCAGAAAAGTGAGAAAGTGTTTGAGGGGCATCACCCGGTGGTACGGAGTGCTGTCTGGCCTGAATCCAACCCTCTTGTGTGTGTGTGTGTGTGTGTGTGTGTGTGAGTGCGAGGGAAGCAGTTGGCTCAGTAACAGTCCTCATTAACTTTGCTTTATGAGTGCGGTGGGATGTAGATTGCTTATACCACAACACAGGCTTCTTTCTCTTTTTACTCCTTCTCTTTCCGCTTTTGACCTAGTGTGACTGGATAGTTTACATACATAGCAGTTGTGTTTGTGTGTGTCTGTGCGTGCGTGCATGCATGTGCACGTGTTTATGTGTGAGAAAAGAAACTTTTCAGACATCACATTATTGCTTAATGATCCCCCCACAGTTTGTCATTCTTTTTTCCCCTCCCTTTCCCTTTCTATTTTCCCAGAGTCATTTCCACTCTTACATGTTCTCTGACGTCTTTAAAAAGGGGTGGGGGGGCGTGGGGTGTGTGTGTGTGGTGGTGGGGGGGGTTTCTGGGGTGAGAAAGTTCGCTCGTGAGGGGAGGAAGGGGGGGTTTAAAAGTTGTCACGGTGACAGACCCAGCTGGGACGTTCATCTCCCTTCTGTTATAGGATCTGACCTATGGAAAAAGTAGTGATGTAGCATTTTGAGGGTAAATATTAACACAATCTCAACACAAACACATGGACGCACACACGCTCATGAAAGACTTCCGACTCCCACTCTGTCGTCCGCTATCCTCCTTGTTTTCTATCTCTTTCCATCGTAAAATTCCCTTCAGGAAATGATGCGTGATGGCCGAGAAATGATAAGTTATGAGCGTGTTCTTCTTCAGGTCCGCTTCCTGTTATCTGCTGTGTTATAGGAATCATTCTGAATTTTGTTTATGATGGTGTGTGTGTGTGTGTGTGTGTGTGTGTGTGTGTGTGTGTGTGTGTGTGTGTGTGTGTGTGTGTGTGTGTGTGTGTGTTAGAATGTGTCTCTGTGTTCCTGACAGAAGCAGCAAAATGTGTGCGCATTAGCGTAATGTGAGCGCGTAATCTGATGGCCTAAAAGCCTCTGTGTTTTGAAGCATTAAAGAACAGAGTAACATTAAACACTATGTTTTATTTACTGATTCAGGCAGAAGTCTGAACCGTACCCTTTTTTATCAAGGTACTGTATGTGTTCCACTTTATTTAGGCTGTTGAAACTTTGTCTCATAACACCGGCTAAATTCAATAAACTTACAATGATTTATAGGTCACACACACACATGCATGCACATTCACACTCACTGACACATACACGTTCATTTTTCAGGTCTAGACAGGACATTTTAAAGGGCTTTCATGCTAGCTGACCTACTCAGTGGCTCCACAAATAATCTTTGGTTTTGCCACTGGCTGCGCTCCTGTGTAGTCCAGTCAGCGAGGATACATTCAGATCTACCGGAATGTGACCGATACGCTGTGAATGTGCGTGCTGGATATGTTTATATATCCTAGAGGGCACCCAATTTCTCCACAAGATTATAAATAGCTGCCAGATTTCACCTTCCTACAGTAGAACACTTGCTTTGTCCCAATGAGAGAGAAA